>NC_064923.1:296984034-297286913 GCF_023897955.1 Schistocerca gregaria
ACGAAAATAGCCTAAGGTTCTACAACTACTGGTGAACCTACAGTGAAAAATCTCCATCTTCGAAAAGAGTTTGATAGCTAGAAAAGTACAACTTGTGCCAGTTTCCAATTGTTCCTTTTACAACCTCATTTGTTTGTGTGAAAACATACAATTCGTAAACTTAAATTGGCTCAACTTCTCGTACAGAATGTTTTGCCGTCTGAACTAACAAACTGTACCATTAGTCTACTGATATTTAGTGTTGGTGCAAAGATACACGGTTACTGCTGTTGTAATCAAAAGTTTTACACATTCATTCATTAGGTCAGAAAACTGACAGAATAAGAGCCTGATAATATACTTATTAAGCGTATGTTTAGAAATCAACGCTGCTTACATATGTATTCCTTGCGGCTGTAGCTGCTTTATTAGACTGCTACTTTTTGAAATGGACAAAAGCAGTGACTACGATAAAGAAATCTCTACTGGACCTACTCGTTTTCAATAAACGACAACGAGCATCGGTGTTGGCACATATATATACATAGTGAAAGCATAGTTTATGACCGGAAAGGAGATTTACGTTATCCTACATTCCAACACGGCAAACAACATGTTTTGCAGCGGTGATTACAAACACTTCCCACGCATAAATTCGAAATGCGTAACTGTAATGCCTTTACATGAATATAAGCTATCTCATATTGTGATTTGTGACTGTTGACGTAATAGCATGATAAATTCACTGAAGTACGATATAAAGCAGTAGAATAGGTGTTTCCCGAAGTCGTCAGAAAACTTTAAGGGCTAGGAAGAAAGCACAAGATGAAAAATTGTTAACATACCAAACAATGTTTATAGCAGGGAAATTTTATCCCACCCGATGCACTGGCAAGAGAAACGCTCTCAAAAGCGTACGTTATCGTGAGCCACATACGGCTTCCTGTACAAAGCATTGGCGGAAATATTTCTTAATCAAAAGTACATTTCCTGGACACATTAGTCGTAAGGAGCATAGCAAGACACAAATTTCAAGGATCACAAAACAAGAAAGTCAGTAGTAAGTCGAGCAATCGTTCACGATGACTGTACAGCGGGAGGGAGCTGGGAGGGGAGAAACTTTACAGGAAAATGAAAGGGCAAATGAAACAAATGTGGTATACGTCATACAATTATTAAAATGTAATTTGGAATTTAATGAAATTTGAAAATACATACAGATTTATACAGTCTAATACAATTCTTTTTTTTTTTCTTAATTGTATTTCAGTTCCCCATCGGGGCGGGCTGGCAACAGAATATGCGCTGCTCTTCAGCCGAAAGACATAGACCAAACAATAGAAGATAGTTAAAATATACAAAGGAGAGAATATGGTAAACATATATATAAAAAAAGGGGGAACATCATGGAAGGCAATAGACAAGAAAAGGAGTGACTGTAAAATGGAGAGAAAAACCGTAAAAAAGAAGCGCACACAAAAAGCCACACACTGCGACAATTAAAAGAACAAAAGGCACAGTATGGTCAGAGCATAAAAGTATCGATGGATGACGTAGCACATAACAAACACTGAAATTGAACCTCAAGGCAGCGCACAATTAAAATCACACCTCTTGAGTCACAGGAGATACAGCCGAAACGCAACACTGACATGGCTCACTGACGATGATCAAAACGGAAGGAGATAAAAAGAGACCATAAGAAGGGAGGGAGGGGAAGAGAGTGGGGAGATGGGAGGGGGGCGCGCTGAAGAGGGCCAGGGAGGGAGAGATATGGGAAGGAAAGAGTCGAGGATGTGGTGCAGGATCTCAGGGGGGCGGGAAGGAGGAGGGGGGAGGAGAAAGGGGCCCTGGGGAGGGGGGGCGAACAAGGCCTGGTTATAGTTGGAAGGAAGGGTAGATGTCACAGTGAAATTTATCATCCGGGAGGAAGAGGCGCTGGAAATTGCCCTGATGAAGGAGATGGAGGGTGTAGGTACAGCGATAGAGGTGCGGCAATGGATGTGGGGTGAAGAGGAAGGAGGAAACCAGAGGGTGGGAGGGATCAAGCCTGCGGACAATGTAAAGGATGCGGAGATGTTGGAGGAACAGGAGGAGGTGGGGGAAGGGGATCAGGTCATACAGGAGACATGTGGGGGAAGGAAGGCACATACGGAAGGCAGGGCTTGGTTCATGGCATTCAAGGATTTGGAGGGCCTTGTAAAAGCAGGTGGGTGCAGAGATCCAGGCAACGCTGGCATAACAGAGGCTAGGATGGATGAGGTATTTGTAGGTGTGGAGGATCGTAGCAGGATGCAATCTCCATGTCCGGGCAAGAAGGAGTTTCAGAAGGCGGAGGTGGGAATGCGCTTTCTGCTGGATGGTCTGGAGATGAGGGGTCCAGGTGAGGTGTCGGTCAAGGGTGAGGCCAGGGTATCTCAGGGTGGGGGTGAGACAATTCTAATGGAGAACCTCTAAAAACAGAGCAGTGGCTTCACAATACCAACGGGTGTATTTGAAGATTAATCATTGTGGAACACTTAAAAAATTATATTTAAAAGCATTACTTGTCTGGCACTTAAAATTCATTCCAGTATGTATACAGGGTGGTCCATTAATGAAGACCAGGAGTAATTTTTCACGAAATAAGCTCAAAGGAAAAAACTACAAAGAACGAAACTTGTCTAGCTAGAAGGGGGAAACCAGATGGCGCTATGGTTGGCCCCACTAGATGGCGCTGCCATAGGTCAAACGGCTATCAACTGCGTTTTTTTTAAAATAGAAACCTCCATTTTTTATTATTTATTCGTGTAGTACGTAAAGAAATATGAATATTTTACTTGCACCATTTTTGTCACATTGTGATAGATGGCGCTGTAATAGTCACAAACCTAAGGCTCACAGTTTTAGACGAACAGTTGGTTACAGGTAGGTTCTTTAAATTAAAATACAGAACAAAGCTACGTTTTAACATTTTATGCCGGTTGTTCCAATGTGATACATGAACCTCTGAGAACGCATGCTGTTGCAGCGTGATTGCTTGTAAATACCACATTAATGCAATAAATGCTCAAAATGATGTTCATCAACCTTAATGCATTTAGCAATACGTATAACGACATTCCTCTCAATAGCGAGTTGTTCGCCTTCCGTAATGTTCGTACAACGCATGTTGTCAGGCGTTGTCGGTGGATCACAATAGCAAATATCCTTCAACTTTCCCCACAGAAAGAAATCCGGGGACGTCAGAACCGGTGAACGTGCGGGCCAATCCACCTGTCATGAAATATGCTATTCAATATCGCTTCAACCGCAACGCGAGATTTGTGCCCGACATTCATCATGTTGGAAGTACATCGCCATTTTGTCACGCAGTGAAACATCTTGTTTGTAACATCGGTAGAACATTACGTAGGAAATCAGCATAAATTGCACCATTTTGATTGCCATCGATAAAATGGGGACCAGTTATCCTTCCTTCCTTAATGCCGCATCGTACATTAACCAGCCAAGGTCGAGATGTTCCACTTGTCGCAGCCATCGTGGATTTTTTGTTGCCCAATTGTGCATATTATCGCTGTTGGTGGATGACGATTCGTCGCTAAATAGAACGCGTGCAAAAAATCTGTCCTCTTCCCGTAATTTCTCTTGTGCCCAGTGGCAGAACTGTATACGACGTTCAAAGTCGTCGCCATGCAATTACTGGTGCATAGAAATATAGTACGGGTGCAATCGATGTTGGTGTAGCGTTCTCAACACCGACGTTTTTGAGATTCCCGATTCTCGCGCAATTTGCCTGCTCTGATGTGCGGATTAGCCGCGACAACAGCTAAAACAACTACTTAGGCATCATCATTTGTTGTAGGCCGTGGTTGACGTTTCACATGTGGCTGAACACTTCCTGTTTCTATAAATAACGTAACTATCCAGCGAACGGTCCGGATACTTGGATGAAGTTGTCCAGGATACCGAGCAGCATACATAGCACACGTCCGTTGGGCAATTTGATCAACACGATATCGACGTTTTGCACAAGTGGTAAACGGTCCATTTTAACACGGGTAATGTATCACGAAGGAAATACCGTCCGCACTGGCAGAATATTACGTGATACTACGTACTTATACGCCTTGTGACTATTACAGCGCTATCTATCGCAAAGCCAAAAAAGGGGTCCAACTAAAACATTCCTATTTATTTACGTACTACACGAATATGTAATAAAAATGGGTGTTCCTATTTTAAAAAACGCAGTTTATATCTGTTTGACCTATGACACCACCATCTAGCGGGCGAACCATAGCGCCATCTGGTTTCCACCTTCAAACTAGACGAGTTTCGTTATTTATAGTTTATCGTTTGATGTTTATTTCGTGAGATATTTGGCCCGGTCACTATCAATGGACCACCCTCTATACATTACTGTGCACTACCTTAAAACTTTGTCCTTTTTACGATATGTTACAGTCAGAAACAAAAATACGCTGACGTTAGAAAGAAAAAAGGAACAGAAACCCATGAACGCCTGGAGACAGGACTTTCATATTCACAGGAGGTGTACATCAGTATGTTCTGTAGAAACGAATAGCATTGGAAACATGCTGGACCAGGGGTTCAAGGTCAACATCGATATCGTGTCGCAGCATAACTTAGCGGTAAAACGTGCTTGCGGTCCTCGTTGCTGCTGTAAACCGAAGGTAATGGGCCGGTTTGATTCGAACAGGGAGCCTCGTAGATGTGTGAGTGAACCATACAATCAGATCAGTGAGTTTGAAAGGAATCGCATTATTGGTACAAGAAAATGTGATGTATTCATCTGACAAATTGCTGCTCACTTGGGATTACGTGTTCCGGCAGTGCGACGGGAGTGCGCAGGATGGTTCAGAGAAGACCGTAGAACACGATGAGATGGGTCAGGTCTCATCACCCATATCACACCGCTAGAAGATCGACATATCATCCGAAAGGCGTTGCCGGGCAGATCCGCGTCCTCCTCGGCTCTGGTGCAACAGTGGCACAGTGCAATACATCGTTCACTGTCAGGATGAACAGTCCGTTGCCGTATTACGGCATGGATTACGTGCGTGTTGTCCACTTCTCCGCCTACCATTGATGAATGTGCAGAGACATAACAGACGGCAAAACTGCATGGAACGACGTCACTGGGGACAGGAATGGCATCAGATAGGTATTCACACGAAGCCAGATTCTGTTGTTTGAAAACGATGGCCTCATTTTGGTTCGCCACAGACTGGGGACGCGGCATCACTGTTACTGCATTCATACATGGCATAGAGCACTAAAACAAGGGGAATGGTGTGAGGAGCTATTGGGTACAACCACAAATCAAACCTGATGCATGTCTAGTGCACTGTGTTCACTGTGCGTGAATAACATTCTGCGAACTGTAGCCATAGCCTTTCTGCACAACGCCCCAGACGCCATTTTTCAGCAGGGCAATGCACAACCACACGTTGCTGCACAAATACGTAGCTTTCTAGGTGTCATAGGACGTCAGTCTTTGCATTGGCCCGCCAGATCACTTAAGCTTGTCGCCAATCAAAAATGTGTGGGATATAGTGAAATGACGGGTGCAGTGCTGTGGCCCAATCCCACCCACCACAAATGAACTTTGGAACAAAGTGAATGTAACATGGATGGTTATACCACAATACGCCATTCTCGCCTTATACGCGGCGATGCCATCACGCATGAAACAAGTTATCGGGGTCCATGACGGACCTTGTGCCTACTAAGCAACAGGACACATGCTGAGCCGAGGTGACCGCAATGCTACTCATTTCTCCAGAACATACTAATGTACTTCTCCTTTGAATATGAACGTCCTATCTGTAGTCGTTCAAAGTGTTCTGCTTTTTGTGAACAAGAGTGTACCATTCAGATTTGGCTGTAAATGTGTGACCACTGATGACTTCACTACTGATTCTCTCCCTGACAAAGTTGTTCTGGGACACATATGGCTATGCTCTACCCCTTTGGCTTATTTTACGCAGAAGAACACCTAATTAGGAACCATCGAAATACTAAACAGTCAGTAGTAATGTGTGTTTGGATGCAAGCTGTTTTTATGAATTTCATGTAAATTATCATCTGGCTATGTAGCAAGAATGTTGATGAATGAACTAACAAGAGGACCACTAGTCGTAGAGGATTTCGTTCACATTTATGGTAAATGCAGGGAATGGCCATAAATGAAAAGGACAAAAGTGACAGTTCCAGAAGGCCAAGCGTCAAGAACAAAAAATGATATTTTTGGCGCTGGTCGGCTTCCGCATTTCCCATTTATGTTAACATAGTTTCGAGACAGTTGTTGGCGCAGCGAAAAGAGTACTGAACGGCTATCCGAGTGACGTGAAATCAAATCCCTGCGCGGAAACTTATTTTTGTTTTCAATTTTTGCGTACTTACAGTGCAAGTAAACCGAAAAATGCCCTCTATATAGCATTTCTCATATTTCAGAGAAGTCATGAAAAGGTAGGGCAAAGGATAATTTAGGATTAGAAATTGTTATTTTATTTCTCGTTCGATCTGCCAGATACATTTCACAAAGAACAGACGAGATTAATATATATCACAATAAACGCTTGGAACTTACAATGTGCAATCAAATTATATCAGTTATTACATTACAATTATGTCAGGGAAACTACATTATTACATTAAAAGGAACAAAAATCACATAAATTAAAAACAATTAATTACACAGTAACATTAAGATTATGGAGCCATTTCCTGCCACTGTCCGTGAACTTGTGAACCGACATCAGAGAGCCGTCTCTGAAACCATAAATGCTACAAACCAGAAGATGGTCCATTGTTTGTACCTCGCCACAGTCACAACACGGATCGTCTGTATAGCCCCATTTGGTTGTTTGCTGTCTGCATCGTCTAATCCCCGTGCGAAACCAGTTTAGAGCAGACCAGTGTTTAGTGTTGAGATAGAAGCCTTCTACCTCTTTGGTTGGGTCGTGGATTAGGTGATGGTTTTCCACGACGCCTCTTCTCAGACCCTGCCAGGCACTCTTCCATTCAGCATCGATCCCCTCTGTGCCCAATGTTGTGCTCCAGACGATAGGTTTCCTGGACTTGAGTCTCGCGAGTCCTCCCATGTCGGCATGTATGGGTAGCCTTGGGTTTGCTTCAATTTTTTCTACTATGTCCTGGGTTGCTTTCTCTCTACGTATGGAAGGAGGAGCGACGTTTGCCAGCACCGGAAGCCACTGAACGGGTGACGGGTGACGGGTGCCGGTGACGGTTCTCAGAGTGGCATTTAGTTGTACATCCACTATTTTGGCGTTCGGGCTTCTGCTCCAGACTGGGGCACAGTATTCTGCATCGCTATATACCAGTGACAGTGCAGCAGTTCGTAGAGCGGCAGCGTCACAACCCCAAGTGGTGCCTCCCAGTCTGTTGAGCAGGTTATTCCTCGTCTTTAACTTTTGGGCACTAACAGTTAGGAGTTGTCTGAAAGTCATGCTGCGATCTTGCATAATACCAAGATATTTTGGGAAATTCTCGTGGCTGACAGCTTTACCATTTATAACCAGGAGCAGATCCCTTCTCACTTCCTTGTTGTTTAGATGCATGACTGAGCTTACAGTTTTTGTCACATTGACTTTTAGATGCCATGTGTCATAGTATTTTATCAGTGACCAGGTTGGTCCTCGTCCTGCGCCTGGATTATTATTCAAGGTGTCAATAGTAAACTGAACGCTAGCACCTAGCGATGACCGAACGCCTCTGTGCCTCCCAGCCTAGGTAGATACGCAAGAAGAAGAAAGGATTACAAATAAATTTTCAGGAGGGAGTGTAAGATGTACCCGAGAACTTGATTTGAACAAGTAGATATCTTTATTATTTTTCAGTTGATGATAGGCACGGCCGGCTGGTATGGCCGTGCGGTTCTAGGCACTTCAGTCTGGAACCGCGTGACCGCTTCGGTCGCTGGTTCGAATCCTGACTCGGGCATGGATGTGTGTGATGTTCTTAGGTTAGTTAGGTTTAAGTAGTTCTAAGTTCTAGGGGACTGATGACCACATATGTTAAGTCCCATAGTGCTCAGAGCCATTTTAATCATTTGATGATAGGCACGTGCTACGCTGATATTCATCGAGAACTTGGTTTGTAAAAAAGATTTTGCAGTTTATGATCTACACGTTCTGCAGCGATTTTCATCGTGAGAACCTGGGAGCAGTAATTTTCTCAGCGTCTTGCACGTCATATTTTTGCAGTCACGTAATTCTTCAAAAATGTTCAAATGTACGTGAATTTCCAAGGGACCGAACTGCTTAGATCATCGGTCCCTAGGCTTATACACTACTTAAACTATCTTAAACTAACTTATGCTAAGAACAACACGCACACACACACACACACACACACACACACACACACACACACACACACACACACACACACACATGCCCGAAGGAGGACTGGAACCTCCAGCGGAAAGGGCCACACCTTCCGCTACATGACGCCTAAAACCACGCAGCCACTCCGCGCGGCCTCACGTGGTTGCTTTAAAGTTTCTACAGACAAATAAACGGTGTACATTAATAAAAGATTTTCTCTCACTGCACAGTTTAGCAGCAAATCATTATTTCTCCGCGCCTCTCTTGCAGGTATATATGGACCGCTGGCAATAGTTTTCCAGAAAGTATGATAGCATACTGAGCTGCATAGAAGTGGATTTCTTCACGGAAGGTACTGTTGACACTTGGTGGTGAAGGTTCCGCTTATAAGCCGATTTGGTACTAGCAACCTGGAAAGAGAACGTACGAATTTAATTATTTTATTACATGTGACATTATAAAGCATATATCAATTGACGTCTACTAAAGAGAAGTTTCGCTTTACCTATTTAATCGGACACTTTAATTACAATCGTTTCCAGGAAATTTATTTGCAGACTCTTCGTGTGCGCTGTAAGGAAATCCTGTCTTGGAAATTTATTCCAAATCTCAAATTTTCCTTTCACTTTAATTTTTCACGCTTTCTGTGAAAATATTAATAAATGCAAGATACAGGGCATTATTTCGGTTCATTTTAAGTATAAGCAAGGTAAAAGATCCAAATAAAATTGTTTACGGAGGGGACCTCTGTCCTACTACACTAAGATTTCCATTCCGTACTCTTTCCGCTACGCCAGTCACTCCCTGGAAACCACGTCAATATACATGACTTGTACCGTGCCCGATCCGCGCCACTAATTCTATTTTTTTCTAAACGCTAAGGATCTGGAACTCTCGGTTATGTCACTTTCATACCTGGTCAAGCCCTGCGTATACCACAAATCTGTACGAAATCGATGACGTCGAGTAGGTGTGGTTTCCCTTGTAATATCGCGAAGGAATAACAGAGTCATGACCAATAAATTAATCTAAATACTGTAAAAAAATTAATACTCGGTTGAAGTTCGGATAGTCAACAATATTGTATTAACGATGTAGCTCTTAAACGTATTCCTCTGACATTGTTTGAACACTGAAATCAAACTACGTTGCCACTAAACTGAAACAAGGGCAAAGGATAGGCAAATTATTTTATGTGAGGAAGAGAGAGCTCTAACATCTTCATATGATTGGTTGTAATATGGATTTGAATTTCCGTTACTACCAGTATATTATTTACTGCTACAGTGTCTATAAAAATTGCGGACCTGACACATAAAATTGACCAATTATGGCCTAAATAAATAACCATCTGGACCATAAGTAAACAAGTAATTCATGATGTATGCAGGTAAAAGAAATCGATTTTCCAAACAATATTTATGGTACTCTGATGACATCTTGAAACAAAGCGGTCACCGTATTCAATGAATGTTTTTGCACCATGGAGGAAACGTTACACCTAGTAGTAAACAAGCATAAGCTGATGCATTTGTGTTATTCCATCAGATACTGTTCTTCTCCACTGACAACAGATACCAAAAAAAAATCATAGAGGTTACAAACACGACGATTGGCGATTATTCTGGATTAGCTGTGTAATGTTAAAACTCACATACAGACTTGTTTCACGACTCATGAGCTACTTTTCTTATTAATCAATAACTGGAAGGAATCAGATTTCGTGAAATACTTAAATGTGCGTTAAATACAGATCAGAAAATCCTTTCTAATTGAAGCCAATTACATTTTTTTCTCTTGTGGTGGATGTTTGCTCTCGATTATGGTTATACCTACTATTTATAGTAATAATATAATGGTCACCACACTGACCGTTAACACAAACGCGTGGCAGCATTTGGGAAAACTCACGTGCAGCCTGCGTTCGCTGCAGAAATGAAATTGTTTTTCTGTTTGACAGGACAACTGAAGTGTGTGTGCAGTGCGGGAACTGTGTTTATTCTGTGTGGCGAGCGGAAGAACGAGGACCATCACACTAGCACACAACGGTGTATTTTTCTTGTTTCGAAGATTTCAGCAGCCACCAGGCGGATGGAAACGCAAGGAAACGAGAGTCCGCTCGGGAGCGTATAATGAGTTTTGTTTGCTAAACTGTTTGTTAATATAACATATAGCGACGAAATGCATTCCTGAGAGTGGTGTCCAACAATGGCTTCAGAGATCCGCCACGCTTAATTGCAACCAATATCGCAGAAAATCGTTACAGCTCACAGCGAAAGAGAATAGTGCGTAATGTTTCTCCCAGACCCTGGGAATTGAATCATATCACCACGTTTGTTGCACAGTTTCAGCCGATCGCAGCCCTTTTACCACAACCAGCAAGAAAAGTAGATAGAATGTCTCTTTGTTTTGACATTTATACTTCTGGCCAAATGAAGAACTAAAACAGCTCTCAAATCCCAGAGACGATGCACATTGGGCATAAAAACTGCTCTCCACGCCCGAAATTCTGGTTGCTTAAAAGCAAAAGCGAAACAGAGTCAGTCGAGCAGTGAAAGATGCAAACTCAGGCGTTCCCATACAATAACCGATTACAGAAACATACCGGCTGTCCAACGGAGAAACCTGTGTGAACTTGGTATACGCAAAATAAAAGCTGCAGGTGATCCCATTGTCCCAGCCGAAACGGTACATCACATTACCTACATCCACAGACGAAACAGAGATTCATTAATTACTTCATGGGAGTTAACGGCTACAGCCACGAAAAATTCTTTCTAAAGCCTTTTACTTACAATATAATCAAAAAACCAACATATATGTCACATCAGCATCTACTAGACACTATGGCATCACAGTCCAAATTATGAAGCTTACTATTGACCCACTACTGCGGACTATAACATATATTTTCAACCACTCCTTAACAATAATTTTCCCCCTGTGGTCTGGAAACGGACAAGTTAAGCCGCTACCAAAAATGGACGTCGCAAACAGCATCATCTGGTTACCGCTCGATTTGTGTTTTTCCTGCACTGTCCAAGGCCTTAGAATATGTACTCCACGACTAGCCTACAAATTTTCTAACCACAAACAACCTACTACACGAACACCGACCATGTATCTGTCAACATCGGCGCACGAATGTTCAAACGTGTGTGAATTCCTAAGGGACCAAACTGCTGAGGTCATCGGTCCCTAGACTTACACACTACTTAAACTAACATAAGTAACTTATGGTAAGAACAACACACATACCCATGACCGAAGGAGGCCTCGAACCTCCGGCGGGAGGGGCCGCGCAATTCGTGACATGGCGTCTCAAACGGCGTGGCCACTCCACGCGGCCCTCACAGCACAATTCTTGCCTTAATGAAGGTAACATATGACCTGAAGTTTACCATGGATGCTCAAGAGGTGATTATCGTGTGCGTGTTAGACTTAACCGAAGTCTTTGACACTGCAGAGTTCAACATTTTATTTGTGAAACTTAGCAGCCTAAAATACCCGCCACCTGCTCTTCCATTGTTTTGTTCACACCTGACATCTCGAGTGCAAAGCTGCGTGTCCGGCACCGTAGAGTCACGTGGCGACAGGTAGTATCAGGCGTCCCCCAGGGTTCGGTGCTACTTCTATACTCTTTCCGTTGTATGTCAGTGATGTGACATCATTTTTGTCCAACTGCAAATACCATGCGTATGCTTATTACCTCAAGCTGTGTCTAAGTGCAAAACTAATAAATGTCAAGACAGTTATCGAGAATCTCTGCACCGACCAGCAAGCACCTCCAAAATTGGCGCTAGCTATAGGGTTAAAGCTCACGTAATTTTAAACCAAACGTTACTTGTTGAACATTCTGGACTTATTAGCCCGGAAAATCGGGAATACCTACCAGCGTTAACCCTAAATGGGAATTACTTCAAATTCTGTCCATCAGCAAAGTGCCTAGAAGTAACAGTAGGTGAAAACCTAAATTGGACTGAGCGTGTAACTTCAGCGTGCGAGAAGACATCAGTATCTCTCCATGTCCTACAAAAATATAAAAAGCTTTCCACTTTTTACCTAAAACTTAAACGTAGAAACGTACTTCCAATTACCGATTAAAGCGATGTTTTTCTGCAAGGTACTATTGTGAATGCCTATGCTCGTTATATCTGTGACGTTCGCCTCTTTAACTATATTTCAGCAACATATGTGCAGCTACCCTGGTTGCTTGCAAACAAGCGCAGAGATTTCCGTATCCTGTATCGTCTCTACTGCCTTATCAACTGATATTGTGTACGACCTGTATCTTCTGGACCTTAACGCTCTTGTCTGACAACATATGGGAAACGCTCATTCCCATAAGAGCAAATTCCTTTTTGTCCATCGTTCAGACACCTTCTCGATGTCGTTTTGAGCAGCAGGAACCCGGCTTTGGAGTAACTCCCTACTTACGTTAAAGAACTGAATAATATCTCCAGTTTCAGAAAACAGTTGATGACATAGCTGCTGAAGCTACAAATACGTTTACGATTGTCCCTGTACACACTCGCTACTCTTGTACATACTACCTTCCACTAGGTCCTCAACATTTCCTTATTAGGTGATGCAGTCTTGTTACGTTTCCTTTCTCCAGCACACGCTACTTCAGAAAAGAGCTGTCTCATATATCTACTCATACTTTTTATATCTGCCACTATTATTATTATTATTATTATTACTATTGTTATTGTTATTTTTATCACTGTTAGTAACAACAGCAGCAGCAGCAGTAGGAGCAGCAGCAGTAGTACAAGTGCTGCCAGTATTAACTGTATTCGTTTACAGTCACAGTGTAATCAGATCACAGGTAGTCAAACCATTTTAATACTATTTGCCATATGAAATTTTTTATATCTTAGATAACTATGATGTAAAAAAAAAAACAGTGTTCTAATGTAAGAGATCAAGATCAATAAGTAAACTTCAAAATGGTATTTGTACCACAACTCTAACTACCCATTGTCCATGAGCAAAATTTGAACACATGTGTTACGTTCTTCTCACATCTCTTATAAAGAAAACATAGTTTAAAATAAAAGAACTGAAAAAAAACAGTCAACTGTTCTGTGAAATGATGTACCTGAAACGAAGAAATAAGGTAGCTTAAAGAAAACATTTGATGCATTTCTAAATGATACTCGAAATTATTTACAACAAAGTCATTAATGTATTAAATCACCATTAAAGAAAATCAATAACTTCCGTAATACTTGGAAGAAAATACAATTCCGTGTTTGCAATCCTCTGCTCAATCGGAATCATTTGATATACAGCACAATTGCATCCCTTTTGATATTTATTTTGACATTTTTCTACACTTCTTTAAAAATGATTTAGCCCTTTCCACCCCTCTTCAACCTGGTTCACTCAAAATACTCTAGACACAGTGTAACCAGAATAGGCAGTTTTTGAGGAAATGCGAGAATCATTTGGATGCACTGAACTGTAAGTATAACTAGTCACCACTATAACTTAAAATTTCACTGTACTTAAACAATAAAAATACTCATAATTATGACAAAGGACTTTACTGACGCGAAGGTAATTATATCACAAGTCACTAGAGTAACAGGAGGTGTCTCAGCTGAAGAAGGCGAACAATGGCAGTCGCATTTGTGTGGATGTTGTGGTACACACTTTAGGAGACGACAGATGCAGATACTAACAACAAGGCACTTAAGCAGCTAATAAGAACTTAAGTGCACAACGGGTTTCGGACTTTACATAAGGCCATTATGGATTGTGAAACTGCCATTGTTTATGCATTATATGATGTTTATAGAAAAAATTTACATAATAGGAGATGAGGAAGAAAAAGATGTACAACGTAAGTCCAGAAGGAATGTATAATGTAGATTGTGTTGTAGGGAAACAGTGTCAAATGAAATGATTTTTATCATTACTATCACTGCGTCCCCCCCCCCCCCACCCCCCCCCCCCCCCGCCCTCATGAACCATGGACCTTGCCGTTGGTGGGGAGGCTTGCGTGCCTCAGCGATACAGATAGCCGTACCGTAGGTTCAACCACAACGGAGGGGTATCTGTTGAGAGGCCAAACAAACGCGTGGTTCCTGAAGAGGGGCAGCAGCCTTTTCAGAAGTTACAAGGGCAACAGTCTAGATGATTGACTGAGCTAGCCTTGTAACAATAACCAAAACGGCCTGGCTATGCTAGTACTGCGAACGGCTGAAAGCAAGGGGAAACTACGGCCGTAATTGTTCCCGACGGCATGCAGCTTTACTGTATGATTAAATTATGATGGCGTCCTCTTGGGTAAAATATTCCGGAGGTAAAATAGTCCCCCATTCGGATCTCCAGGCGGTGATTACTCAAGAGGATGTCGTTATCAGGAGAAAGAAAACTTGTGTTCTACGGACCGTAGCGTGAAATGTCAGATCCCTTAACGCAGCAGGTAGTTTAGAAAATTTGAAAAGGGAAATGGATAGGTTAAACTTAGATATAGTGGGAATTAGTGAAGTTCGGTAGCAGGAGGAACAAGACTTCTGGTCAGGTGGCAGGAGTTCGGTGGCAGGAGGAACAAGACTTCTGGTCAGGTGACTACAGGGTTATAAACACAAAATCAAATAGGGGTAATGCAGGAGTAGGTTTAATAATGAATAGGAAAATAGGAATGCGGGTAAGCTACAACAAACAGCATAGAGAACGCATTATTGTGGCCAAGATAGATACGAAGCCCACACCTACTACAGTAGTACACGTTTATATGCCAACTAGCTCTGCAGATGACGAAGAAATTGAAAAAATGTATGACGAAATAAAAGAAATTATTCAGATAGTGAAGGGTGACGAAAATTTAATAGTCATGGGTGACTGGAATTCGGTAGTAGGAAAAGGGAGAGAAGGTAACGTAGTAGGTCAATATGGACTGGGGCTAAGAAATGAAATAGGAAGCCGCCTGGTAGAATTTTGTACACATGGTTCAAGAATCATAAAAGAAGGCTGTATACATGGAAGAAGCCTGGAGATACTGACAGGTTTCAGATAGATTATATAATCGTAAGACAGGGATTTAGGAAGCAGGTTTTAAATTGTAAAACATTTCTAGGGGCAGATGTGGAATCTGACCACAATCTATTGGTTATGACCTGCAGATTACAACTAAAGAAACTGCAAAAAGGTGAGAATTTACGGAGATGGGATCTGGATAAACTAAAAGAACCAGAGGTTGTACAGAGTTTCAGGGAGAGCATAAGGGAGCAATTGACAGGAATGGGGGAAAGAAATACGGTGGAAGAAGAATTAGTAGCTTTGACGGATGAAGTAGTGAAGGCAGCAGAGGATCAAGTAGGTAAAAAGACGGGGTTTATTAGAAATCCTTGGGTAACAGAGGGAATATTGAATTTAATTGATGAAAAGAGAAAATATAAAAATGCAGTAAATGAAGCAGGCAAAAAGGAATACAGACGTCTCAAAAATGAGATCGACAGGAAGTGCAAAATGGCTAAGCAGGGATGGCTAGAGGACAAATGTAAGTATGTAGAATCTTATCTCACTAGGAGTAAGGTAGATACTACTTACAGGAAAATTAAAGGGACCTTTGGAGATAGGAGAACCACTTGTATGAACATCAAGAGCTCAGATGGAAAACCAGTTCTAAGCAAAGAAGGGAAAGCAGGAAGGTGGAAGGAGTATATAGATGGTCTATACAAGGGCGATGTACTTGAGGACAAAATTATGGAAATGGAAGAGGATGTAGATGAAAATGAAATGGGAGATACGATACTGCGTGAAGAGTTTGACAGAGCACTGAAAGACCTGAGTCGAAACAAGGACTCCGGAGTAGACAACATTGCATTGGAACTACTGACGGCCTTGGGAGAGCCAGTTCTGACAGAATTCTACAATTTGGTGAGGAAGATGTATGAAACAGGCGAAATACCCTCAGACTTCAAGAAGAATATAGTAATTCCAATCCCAAGAAGGCAGGTGTTGACAGATGTGAAAATTAGCGGACTTTGAGTTTAAGAAGCCACAGCTGCAAAACACTAATACGAATTCTTTACAGACGAATGGAAAAACTAGTAGAAGCCGACCTCGAGAAAGATCAGTTAGGATTCCGTAGAAATATTGGAACACGTGAGGCAATACTGACCCTAAGACTTATCTTAGAAGCTAGATTAAGGAAGGGCAAACCGACGTTTCTAGCATTTGTAGTCTTAGAGAAAGCTTTTGACAATGTTGACTGGAATGCTCTCTTTCAAATTCTGAAGGTGGCAGGGATAAAATACAGGGAGCGAAAGGCTATTTACAATTTGTACAGAAACCAGATGGCAATTATAAGAGTCGAGGGACATGAAAGGGAAGCAGTGGTAGGGAAGGGAGTGAGACAGGGTTGTAGCCTATCCCCGATGTTATTCAATCTTTATATTGAGCAAGCAGTAAAGGAAAGAAAAGAAAAATTCTGTGTAGGTATTAAAATCGATGGAGAAGAAATAAAAACTTCGAGGTTCGCCGATGACATTGTAATTCTGTCAGAGACAGCAAAGTACTTGTAAGAGCAGTTGAACAGAATGGATAGGGTCTTGAAAGGAGGATATAAGATGAACATCAACAAAAGCAAAACGAGGATAATGGAATGTAGTCGAATTAAGTCGGGTGATGTAGAGGGTATTAGATTAGGAAGTGAGACACTTAAAGTAGTAAAGGAGTTTTGCTATTTGGGGAGCAAAATAACTGATGATGGTCGAAGTACAGAGGATATAAAATGTAGACTGACAATGGCAAGGAAGGCGTTTCTGAAGAAGAGAAATTTGTTAACATCGAGTATAGATTTAAGTGCCAGGAAGTCATTTCTGAAAGTATTTGTGTGGAGTGTAGCCATGTATGGAAGTGAAACATGGACGATTAATAGTTTGGACAAGAAGAGAATAGTAGCTTTCGAAATGTGGTGCTACAGAAGAATGATGAAGGTTAGATGGGTAGATTACATAACTAATGAGGAAGTGTTGAATAGGATTGGGGAGAATAGAAGTTTGTAGCACAAGTTGACCAGAAGAAGGGATCGGTTGGTAGGACATGTCCTGAGGCATCAAGGGATCACCACTTTAGTATTGGAGGGCAGCGTGGAAGGCAAAAATTGTAGAGGGAGACCAAGAGATGAATACACTAAGCAGATTCAGAAGGATGTAGGTTGCAGTGTGTACTGGGAGATGAAGAAGCTTGCAGAGGATAGAGTAGCATGGAGAGCTGCATAAAACCAGTCTCAGGACTGAAGACCACAACAAACATCAACAACCACATCACTGCTTAACTACAGCAATTGTAACTTATTTATAATGTGTGAGGGGTATATATGCGGTGCCGTAATATTTACGCAAGTCAGTGTTTCTTTTTTTTTTTCTGTGACCCGGACAGTCTTCCCATAAATACATCACATAATTTACGACCTGATGTTTTCTGCACGGTAATAATTGCATCACTAAGTACATCGGCCCTGTCAATGTTGACTAATCATTTTCATCCACACATCTACACGTCAACACCTGACCTGCTGCTGCAGTGAAAATAAGCATTTCTTTCTAGTTCTTGCAACATCAGTTTGGAGGTACTACCCAACCCACAAACATACAACTTTCAGTGGCTATAATTATTAGTCGTCATATGAGTAAGTACTGATGTAATGTTGATCAGTATAATATCCTCATTCACCAACAAGAATATCTGCAACACCCTGTATTTGTAACCTAGAGACTATTCTGAAATACATGAAACATTTCGAGAAGCCTCAGCAGCTGTCCAGTCCAGTACCATTCGAAGAAACAGAGTTTAATTAGGTTAAAACTATGTTTCAAATTATGCAGTTATATTGGGTAAGTAATGAAAAATTCAGTGAGTATAGACATGATCTTATAAGTCCACTAATTAAAAAGTTAGTGATATTTATCAGTTATTTTATGCTTTGGAAGCAATTTTCCCTGGGCAGCTGAATCCACTGATGCTTCGCATGAGTAGAAGACCATCAAATGATGTGGGCAGATTAGGTTTGATACTCGCAAATCAATTAATCCAGAAAATTCACAATATGGCGAACATCTTTAGAAGTTCCGTGCCGTTACTTTCAAATTCAAATTCCAGTCCAGCCGATGCGTGAGGACCCTACTTCCATCAACGTTCGGAAAACTGGTGCCACTGCAGGTTCATCAACCTGAGTGCCAACAGGCCGACCTACGCTGCCAGCCGACAGCTTCAAGAACTGTTCTGACTGCTACTCCTAGTCAAATAGGATAAACGAACCTTTTTCTATCGTGGATGTACACTGCTGTGCTACGTGTGGGCTTACAAAAAACCATCTCTGGGCCCCATTCTGTCGCAGTTATTGATCGGTTTCACTTCGTTATTAGTAGTAGCGAGGAAGATGCCACAGTGTATTGTTCATGGGTTCCATCTCTTTGGAAACAACCAAGTGTCGACTTATATAGCTTTACCTTACAGATTTCTCAACTTAGGTTGCGGTTATCATGCAGTTACACAGTTTCCACAGAGAACAACATGCATTGCGATTTCACTGGTGAAAACGCGGTAAGCTTTGTCTTCCTATCCCTGTCTATGTGCTCGTATTTAATTACACCTCATGGCTTACTACTTGATTTGTGATTTTTACTTTCCAGAATTTCTATTCCTTTTCGACTTCTCCCTCTCTAGGGACTACATTACTTATTCTCATTCCTTGTATATTACTTGTCCTACAACTGGACAGCAACTCACCAAGTAATCAGAATTTGTTGCGTGGTTGAGCTCCATTTTGTATGAGAACACTGCGCCGCATTTAATGTGCTTTGATTGTCAATATACTTGATTTATCTAAAATTCACTGTCTGTTAATGGTCTACGGTTTTCTCCCGTCCGTTTCATGAACTAGGTTATTAATACGGGCTCCAGAAACAGCTACCCTATGAAAAGAACGTTGATGTGTCCTCGGATCAGGGAATAAAAGTCTATCAGATGAGAGTGTTTTTATCTGCCGAGAGGCAAACAGTGAGAAGCAGTAAATTTCATTTCCGTACAATAAATCAGTAATAAATCGCCAGTAACAACTACTTATTACTTCAGTGCATGTCTCAACTTCGTTTTTCTCTACGTTTTTCTTTCCTTTTCACGTAAAATATTTATATAACCGTCAAATTACGGGTCAAAAATGGCAGTTTCAGAACCCTCTTGGAAATTGCCTAATGTAAGGGCAGAAACCGGTTGTCGTCTTAGCTCCTAGTTAAATGCTCATGTCACACTACACTAGTGAATCCATAGTAACAATTTCTTTTATAAAGGGGGTTACCGTACCACTTTCAATGAACTACGTCGTCATTTTCAAATGTAAAACATCAGTTAGAGAGTAAAGAATGGGCATTATGACCATACATCTGACAACAATTACTAGAAATAATGAGACTAGGCGACCGAGGCAATAGTTGCACAACCAGGTCACTATTGCCTCGGTTGCCTGGCCTCATTATTTCTCATAATAGTTCTCAGATGTATGGTCATAATGTCCATTTTATATTCTGCAACAGATGTTCTGCATTTGAAAATGACGACGTAGTTCTCTGTAACTGGTAATGTAACCCCTTTTTAAAAGAAAACCATGTATATACTGTGACTATGGCTTCACTATTGTGGCCTCAAATAAACATTTATGTTATGGTCACACTCCATATGACAATTATGTCGGAATATAGAATTAGTGGAGCGGCACCTCATTCATTGAATACATAGTTCCAGAATAAGTACCAATCGAACATGAAAAACTATGAGATGTACATATGTTTGTATAATGGCACTGTTTAGCAATTACGTGGAGTGGAAGTGGCAACATCGTATCACTGAGGCGGCAAGATATTGCAATGCATCAATATGATGATTTTGCTACGTAGTGAACAATAATAAACCAAATTTATTCAAGTTTTTGTTTCTGATTTAAAAGCTTAAAAATGACCTGAAACATACTTATGAAGTCGTGGACCTGCCACGATAGTGCTGGATAGAATTAATGCCATTCAAAATAATCAATAAAATGAGCTCATCATGACTGACGCAAAGCGAACTCTGTGTTCCACCCTTTACTGAAATGAAAGCTTCTGTAACAAATGTTTTACTAACTTTCGCTAAAATCATCATTACTTTTTTGTTATATGTCCTAAGGTTTTGCCGTCCGGGGTGGCCGAGCAGTTCTAAGTGCTACAGTCTGGAACCGCGCGACCGCTACGATCGCTGGTTCGACTTATGCCTCGGGCATGGATGTGTGTGATATCCTTAGTTTGTTTAGGTTTAAGTAGTTCTAAGTTCTAGGGGACTGATGACCTCAGCAGTTAAGTCCCATAGTGCTGAGAGCTGTTTTTTTTTTTTTTTAACCTAAAGGTTTGGCGCAACGGCATTCGTATGATACGCATTTTGCACCAGAGTTTCGAAGAGCTGAATTTAACACAGAGTAGTAAACTCTTAAATTTCATTGGACGGATCGATATACGTTGGAAACAATGTTTTCGAAGTATTCTCCTAATCTACGAAGGAATGACGTGTAGAAAATGTTTCTGAGAATTGCTTTTAACTGACGCGTAATTGGAGATACAGATAAATGGAGCTTTGCAAATACACAATAGCATTAAATATAGTTGTGAATTTAGTGAACATAGTATATCGAGATAAATACCATCCTTTTAAGAAGATGGTATAGTTTACACAATAAATTCAGTAATTACGAGATTCCACTGTGTAGAGTACTCATAAGGACACAAAAATTTAAGGGTATGCCTCACCAAGTTAAAATAGTCAGCCCTAAAATGCAACCAGAATCAGCATTACGATAATTATTGCCAAATAAAGACATTAAACTCTCGCAACAGCACTTTACTGTGACTGACAACGTACAAAACTCGTCAAACATTAAATATACAGCATCCTGCTACGGTAAAGTCAGTGTACTATATAAATTACATTTGTGTGTAAAACACAAGGACGAAAGGAACTTGTACATGGTATGTCAACGCCAAGTAACAACTCTACCTTACGTAGAAGGAGCTGATACAGTATCACACAGAAGGTGACGGAAAGAAATGAAATGAACCGAAACTGCACTATTATTCAAAGAAATATGTACGCAAATGCCATAACCGTAGATGTGTCTATTTTTAACCTATCTTTTAAGATATATCGTAGGGTCAGCATAGCCCTTCGCACTCTAACAATTCTCCGGAACTCAAATTGATTATCTCCCGAGATCGGCTTCTACGTCTGTTTCCATTACTCTGTAAATAATTTGTCTCAGTATTTTTCAACCACGTCTTATTAAATAGATAATTCAGTATTATTCACATCTGGAGCACCTATTTTCTTTGGCACTGGAAATATTGCTTTCTTCTTGAAGTCCGAGGGTATTTCATCTGTCTCGTACATCTTGCACGGGAGGTGGAATAGTTTGGCAGCGTTAGCTCTTCAGAGCAGATCAAGAGTTCTGAGGGGATGTCTTCAACTCCAAAGACCTTGTTTCGGCTCTGTCAAATTCTTTTCGAGGTATCCTATCCTCCCCAATATAATTTCCTCATCATCACCTGATTTAAGTCGACTAAATTCTATTATCCTCGTTTTGTTTTTGTTGATATTCGTTTCACATCCTCCTTTCAAGACACTGTCCATTCCGTTCAACTGCTCCTCCAGGTCACAGGTCCATAGAACATGCACACTTTAAAATAAAGAAATTCTGGTTCCTACAGAACAAAGAGTAGCTCATTTATTTCTATAACATACACCTCCCATCGAAATCGGAAGACGCTGTCTGTCAGCAGCGAATGCAACCCACGCGCGGTCGGTGTGAGGTCAATGGAGCTGACAGATGACGGCCACATTCTCTCTAAATTAGGACATCAGCCAACAAACAGCCTCTGATGCCCGCGGCATTCAGCTAAACGGATTTGCGCGGCGGGCGGGCAGTCCCCATTTGCCGGATTTACCTCGGGAATAAATTGTACATATAACGTCGACCCTTCCGGTCATTGGAGCTCATCAGTAAAACCGGGCGCGCCCGACGTTAATCCCAGTGTCCTGTGCCGGGCCGCTTGACTATCACATTAGGCTGGCCCCTGGCCCGACCCGAATCAATCTCTTGCGGATCCAGCGATTACGTCCTACCTGGGGAATCCCGCGACCGTGCTGTCGATAAAACCGACAATCGCTTTTCAGTCCGACGGTGTTTCGTCACTCGGGTGGAAGATCGTTTGTCGCTGACGCTGCTTTTCGCTCGCGGCCGGTGCGGCTATTTGAATTAGAATTTTACTGTGGTTCCCTCTTTTGTTCTAAATTTTCATCTGTGTTTTGCATCGCGTAGGACCTATTTAAATACCTGCTTCCGTTGTTTCGGTTTATTATAATACGCATGAGCGCCCTCTTAATTCGAGACATATCTGCCGCATGCTGAAGTTTTCAGTGACAAATATTTTTCGTGTCAAAGAATGACATGAGAAGGCGAGTGTCATCTGAGATAAAGCTCCAATAAGCAAATCAATACTACGCCTATTTTTAAAAATTCAAACCCTTTTTATGGCATTTCAAGATTTGATATTATGGTCGAGGTACATAGATACTATTCAAACATGTTTTTATTCGCAACAGATACTGCTGTAATCGCTAAAAATTATTTGCGTTTTAATTTATCCTCATCAGAATAAATGACCACAAACAAAATGCCAATCTCTTTGCCATAATACACGTGTATAAAAAAGAATCATCCGAATGGGCACGTCTATATTTCTGAAATTAATAAACATATACATTGAATTTTGTTTCTTGCTGAACGGGGAACTCAATAAGCTCTTTTCATACCTTTCATAAGTGTTCAATAGGCCTCATTGAGATGCTCAGCATATCTGAATGCGGTATTCGATTTGTTCCCACACTGCAGCGAGTATGTCTTGAGTTACACAGCTTCCACAGCTGCTGTTATACGATATGTTAGTTCATTCATTGTTGCAGGTAACGGAGGCACGTAAACAGAGTCTTTCTTGAACCTCACAAGAAATAACCAAATAGTCAGGTCCGGTGGCATGGGATACCAGTAAGAGAAGGTTGAATCATTTGGTCCTGTGTGAACGATCCATCGTTCCAATTCTTTAATTTAAAAATTCCCGGACTTCCAAATGCCAGCGTGGCGATGCCCCATTCTGTTGGTAAATGAAAGCGTTCGAACCAGTCTCCAACAGTGGGAAAACAAAGCTCTCAAGCATATCAAGATATGTTATCAGCAAAGAAAAATGGATCATACACCTTTCCCAATGAAACAGCATAAAACACATTAAATTTTGGAGTCTCCCTCTCATGTACAACTTCATATGATCGTTCCGTATCCAATACTCTCATATTATGACCGTTCACTTTTCCACTTAAACGGAATGTTACTTCGCCACTAAACACTAAGCGTGGAGGAAAACTGTCATCCTCCACCTTCCTGGATCGTGCCGTTTGCCACGGTTCCTGTTTTTTTCCCTTAGTTTATTCCTGTTTGGAGTTTGCGTGCTTTCCTAGAGGGCGTTGCGGAGCCTCCGCGAGTGCGCTGGTAACGCGCCCTATGGGAGGAGGCGCTGTGTGCCGTGCCCAGGGCAGAGGAGGCAGTTGTGACGAGTGTTTGGCCCTGGACGACAGTTCTGAAGCGGGAAGCTCGGTCCTTCTATGCTAAGTCTGAATGTGCCCAGAAATTCGGGGCGTGAGGATACAAGTGGTCATAAATCTGTGGACAACGTTTGGTTTCCGTTGATTGGCTGGGGAAGCTATGAAGTCCGTCTGTGGCTGCGAATAACCTCCGGAAGGTAGTGTCGTCACTGAAAGTAGGATTTTTCATATACTTGTCCAACGGTCTTCGTCTGGCAGGTCCAATCTTCCGGTGTTGTAGGAGCTATGAATAACTATGTGGCAACGTTTCTCTGCTTTGAGTTTGTGATCGGAAATTGCCTTGCGTGTGTGTTACTGCCTCCTTGCATGATCGTGCACTTGAACGCTATGCTGACTTAAGGCGCGCGTCGTAAAGAAACAAAAAAAAAGTAATTTTTTGGCTGTGGACATTCTACAAGCCGTTGTTTTCCCATGGACGGCGTAGATCACTGTTTGGATAAGCACCTTGTAAAATGTTAAATAACCGTGTACTGTCTGGCGGAGAAATAAAGTGGACTGTAGCCAATTTTATGGATGTATGAAATGCGAGATTATGGTAATGTTCTTGTGTTGTAGTACGTAGGCGTATTTAACTTCAGTCGTTGTTATTGTGGATATATTCTTGTGTTAAGGAGTTTAGTCCCCGTGGCATTTAAGTGCTCTATTTAATTATATTTAAGGTAGTGCCAGAGTTTATATTTGGTAATGCGCCTAGCCACGACTGATGTCGGTTGTTCGGTCTGTCTGAAATCGTCAGCCTATTGGGTAGAGACCGTATTGATAATACGGCGGTAGTTCTGCCAGAATTTCATTTGCAGAAGTTATCAATTCTTGTGACCTCAAAGAAAGCTACCTTTGCCTCTGTAATTTTCGTCCGTTGGCCAGCAAGCTTTGGTTAATGATTAAAAATCGCCAACTGGTCTTCGTCCAACCTAGTGGATCGTGTTCGACGAGTTCCCTTTCCAGTTTGGCTAAATGTTTCCTCCCCCTGGTGGAGCCATCCTCTTTCCTGAGCCACCCTGGGGTAAGAGCTGCCCGAGTGTCTATTACCGCTCAAAGTTCCAGGAGAATGAAATAAGAGGTTTAAATATGTTCTCCATCTATGCCCAATAAAGACGAATTAGAGTAGTTTTGGATAACGTAAGTATTGTACACTATTACGATAGTTCTAGGTTTGGAGAAATTGCTGTATGGTAAAATTTAGCCTTCTTTGTCGGTAATCCTGCATATTCAACGATCCAACATTGTTATAGAACTGAAAGGTTTGGTTTCGATGCATTTGTTGAGACGTGAGTTAACTATTTGCTATTGATGTTAATTGCTTTAAATTGATCTTCCTTCATTTCTGATTATAATTCTTAATGGGTGATCGTCCTTGAATGTGTACCATTTAATGTACGGTTGATTGTCCCCTATGTCACCTACTGACTTCCTTCAGAGACTGAAAAGGTGATCCTTGCTCACGTTTATGGGACTTTATTAATCGTTGATTTTTATCGTTTATGGTCTTAAAATATGTTTGTTAAAAAAGAATAATCTTAGATTCCTATTGTCTATTAAGTAATTCTTTAGTAATATAGCAAATATTCTAAGTTGTCAGGCAAATCCAACACCTTCCTTGAAAACCCTGACATTATAAGCAAATCCAGTAGTATGTCACATAGCTCCGAATAAATCGTGACATTAAATTAACCAAAGTAATACGAGTAACGAGTGAGCAAATGGAATACCACAGACTAACACAAGAATGCTTAAATGCATGTCATACCTTCCCACCATGAAACAGACGCAGTTCCGAGGGGAGAAACGAGAACAGAAGCCGAGAGCAGAACCGTGTTAAGCTAGAAGGCCTTACGATAAGGGACGGACTGGACACCCACGTCGCCTGCTAACCACTAGGAGAATGCCAGCTGCAAGTTTTAGCAAAAGAGCACATTTTTGTGGAACGCAGTTGATTTTTACCATCCTATATTGAAACATTTCCTTTTATCAATAGTGCAGTTTATAAAAAATGTTTTGTGAGTAGAATAAAATTTCCAATAGTAAACTTAACTGCTTTTTCGACGTTATTTTACCAGCTAACTAAAAATAGGAAAGCCTTGAACCCCTTACACTAAATTTAGTTAGTATTAAGATTCTTTTACAGGGAGTGCAATGGAGCTGACGCTGAAATCATTAAGTATATGGTTATATCATCGCTAGTCTCACTGAACTCTTCTGAATTGTACATGTCATGTGTGGTCTGGCGTCTCCTTACCAGCAACAGGTCCCAGGTTCTAACTAGTCAATTGCCTAAAAAACACGCTCAGAGCGTCGTTGCGCGAAAGTGGTAGGGAGAACGATGTAGAACAAACAGACACCACCCAGAATGTTAGAACATAACGAGTGCAAATATTCTCTCATTGTTACACTTGCTTGTTCTGTGGTTTGCACTGAAGGGTGTGACAATAAATGCAAAATCTGAAGTGAAGCGTTAGAGCAAGTTAATCCTTTACCTTATCATTACCTTTAAAGATAACTGATTGTTTGTTGCTTGTTACTGAAATTGGTTGGAAGAATTGCTTATTGATTGACCCGTAGAAAGAGCAGATCACTTCACGAAATTACAGAACTCCACTCGTTGTTGTCACCTTCACGAAGATCTTGCAAGAGCTTAATTTTGTATGGTTTCATACATAAACGTCGACGCAAAATGTTGAGCTGTCGAGCTGCACGGCGAACGGATTTCTGTGGACTCCTTGTGAAACTATGGTGGATGCATTCGTCGTCTCCGTCAGACACAAGGGGACGGCCCAGGGTTTATCTGCGTTTGCACAAACAACCTTTTTCTCGGAATCGCTAATGCGATCGACTAATGCTTTAAGCTGTAGGAGGATCCAACTCATACTTAGTGCGAAAGTCAGGTGTAACAGTTACTGCTGACCCGCACTGTGCAAAACGTAGAACACCAAATGCTTTTTGCTGTCCCGACACCATTTTTACTGAACTCAAGTGGGCTTACACAGCTGCTACCTAGCGTGAACCAATTTGATATGTTGTCTGACTGATTAACTATTTACTATTCGTAATTAAATTTTCAAGGACGAAGGACAGGCTTGGAAAGTTCAAGTCAAACCTCGATAAATAATGATGCGAATGACATTATTCACAATCAGTACTATAGTAAGCCACAATGTGCCAGACTACAAGAGTAACGTGCAATTACTAGACGGATGTGTCTTCGACATTACACGTTGCAGGATGGTGTTTGTCAAACAAATACGGAAAATATAAACTGAAACCTCACGTAAACACTTCATGCTAGTATACGTTGTTTATTTTAATTATAGTACCTCTCAAACATCATGTAAATTAAATAATATGACCAGTGGTGAAAAAAATGGAGATTAGTAATTAAGTTTGAGCTGAAGTCCAACCGTCGCCTCATGCACGTTCGCCTTATGAAGCTGGAAGACCAGTCACTTGACCACCATAAGCTGTAACATACGGCAACTACGCACAACTACATCAGTTACATAACTGACACGTAAGCCTTCTCTTGCAATTTTCTTAGAATTGCTGAAGTACCTTGCTACTTGCACGATATGTTGCTTTAATGGCTTACTAAAGGTGTAGAAAGTTTAAGTACATCGCGGTCCCAACGCCATGCCCTCCCCCTGTGAGCATCTTGCGGAAGCGAAAAGGGAGTGGAAACAGTATTCCTTTGGCCGACCAGCTCTGGAGGCGAGTAGTGGTTCGTCGTCATCCAGAGTTCTTCTGCCGCCTCCAAGTTTTCCGCTGTTTGTCATCGCACAGCGACTTTGTATTATCGCTGAGCTACTTTTGGTTCGTTGCTTCGGTCCCGAAGCAATGCGGCATTCACTAAGACTGATCTTGCTGTCCACTGTGAGCGTGATAATTATCACTGCTTGTCTTCCTGTGAGTGCGTGTGCCCTGTTGCTTATATATCGGATTCGGTTCAGCCTTCTCTTGTTGTTGTTCTCTCTTCTGCGTCTGTTCAGACAATTTAATGAGAGTCTTGCTCGTATCAAAACATAGTCTTGAATGAACTGTGACAGTAGCCAGAACAACAGAGGACTGTCGGCCGCTGTGGCCGAGCGGTTCAGGCGCTTCAGTCCGGAACCGCACTGGTGCTACGGTTGCTGCTTCGAATCGTGCCTCGGGCGTGGATGTGTGTGTTGCCCAAAGCGTTAGTTAGGTTTAAGTAGTAAGTCTAAGGGACTGATGACCTCAGATGCTAAGTCCCATAGTGCTTAAAGCCATTTCAACAAGGGACTGACGTATTGGAACCATGAAATAGTGCACTGATAAAGCCTAGGCACCATCCGAGTGTAGATTTGCTTTAATAAAGCACTGAGCGTGGTGGCACAGCACAGTGGTTAGCACAATGGACTCGCAATCGCACGGACGACGGTTGAAACCCGCGTCCGGGCATCCTGTTTTCCTAAATCAGTTCAGGCAAAAGACAGGGTGCTTCCTTTGAAAGGGCGCAGTCGACCTCCTTTACCACATTTATTTAATCCAAAGGGACCGATGACCTCGCTGTGTGGTCCCCTCCATCGAATCAACCAATTAACCCTTAATAAAATCTGGAAAGGACGACTGATTGCTGTGCTCCATAATTATGAAAACATGGTAGCTTCCATTTGGTAACCATCATAGAGCTCTTATTTGAAGGCGTGTTTTAAATTATTGGGGTTTTATAAATTGCTTTAATGTTTAATGCGTTATTATTTAGGATGTTAAAAGTATTTCTTTGTCTAGTACGTTGTGCACTAAATCGCCAAAACGCTTTCTTTAGTTACTTGGAGCACGTGAGCTTAAACCTGAAAGATTATTCGCCTTACCGGAGCATATCTTGTCGTACGTATTTTGATGGGTTATGCTTCCAAGGTAAGTTTCTCCTTACATAGGCGATGTTCATCAGCCAGCCGTTCGCGTCTTCCTTCCACCTATGTTTTCCATCCCGTGCGACGGTTACGTTTTTACCGTTTCCGCTTCGTGGTGTGATTTGAAGCTGAATATCGGTTGGCCGCAAAAATTCTTCACTATCATGTGTAAGTGGGGGTGGGGGCGTAGGTGCTTGCCTTGGCCAATTACGTTCTTGTCTTTTAACAACTCTTCACAGCTCTACTACGCGTTTTACGTAAAAATCACTTCCTTATTCATCAGTGGGGAGTGTTCCCATTGGTTGGTTAGAAAATTAGTGTAGTGAGCAACGTATCGTGCCTGCCCTAAGCAATTTCCGTCCGTTCATCCGGATCACAATACCCGACGTGTTGTGGTTTCGTTTGAAGCAGCTTTAATTGTATTTGTTCTCTGTTAATGAACCTCTTTTTAAATAAACTTCAGTTAGCTACTGTATTTTAGTCGAACACATTCCAGAAATGTTTGTGGACTCCCTATTTTATCCGACTCTTTGAAGAGGTTGTTATGTAACTGCAGTTGTTGCCAGTGGCACACAAGAAAGAATAACATTGTTGTACATTTAAATTTTAATACTTCGTGTTTCCATGAATGACTTCAGGATAGTTGAGAGCAAGTATCTGAATTAACATTATGACTTTTATTTTATGTCACTGAAATATTTGGTAAACTGTTGACGGATTATCAGTTACTGTTTTAAGTAATTTTATTTAAAATAAGACTTTTGTCTTAATATGTGAAGGTCATGTTCACCTAATTAATAAAATTATTTTTCTGGCAAATGTTAATAAAATATTCATACTAAAGATGTTTAACAATGATTATGCCCAGTTCTACATCTACATCTACATCCATACTTCGCAAGCCACCTGACGGTATGTGGCGTTGGGTACCCAGACTACCTCTATCGGTTCTCCCTTCTATTCCAATCTCGTATTGTTCGTGGAAGGAAAGCTTGTCGGTATGGTTCTGTGTGGGCTCTGATCTCTCTGATTTTATCCTCATGGTCTCTTCGCGAGATATACGTAGGAGGGAGCAATATACTGCTTGACTCTTCGGTGAAGGTATGTTATCGAAACTTTAACAAAAGCCCGTACCGAGCTACTGAGCGTCTCTCCTGCAAAGTCTTCCACTGGAGTTTATCTATCATCTCCGTAACGCTTTCGCGATTACTAAATGATTCTGTAACGAAGCGCGCTGCTCTCCGTTGGATCTTCTCTATCGCTTCTATCAACCCTATCTGGTACGGATCCCACACTGCTGAGCAGTATTCAAGCAGTGGGCGAACAAGCGTACTGTAACCTACTTCCTTTGTTTTCGGATTGCCTTTCCTTAGGATTCTTCCAATGAATCTCAGTCTGGCATCTGCTTTACCGACGATCAACTTTATACGATCATTCCATTTTAAATCACTCCTAATACGTACTCCCAGATAATTTATGGAATTAACTGCTTCCAGTTCCTGACCTGCTATTTGTAGCTAAATGATAAGGGATCTGTCGTTCTATGTATTCGCAGCACATTACACTTGTCTACATTGAGATTCAATTCGCTGCATATCCTCCTGCATTTCAGTACAATTTTCCAGTGTTGCAACCTCTCGATATACCACAGCATCATCCGCAAAAAGCCTCAGTGAACTTCCGATGTCAGCCACAAGGTCATTTATGTATATTGTGCATAGCAACGGTCCTATGACACTCCTCTGCGGCACACGTGAAATCACTCTTACTTCCGAAGACTTCTCTCCATTGAGAATGACATGCTGCGTTCTGTTATCTAGGAACTCTTCAATCCAATCACACAATTGGTCTGATAGTCCATATGCTCTTTGTTCATTAAACGACTGTGGAGAACTGTATCTAACGCCTTGCGGAAGTCAAGAAACACGGCACCACGGCGCCTTCCTGTGAGCCCGTGTCTATGGCCCTCTTCCACTCGCAAGCAACTTTCGGACAGTAATGCGTACCAGTAACCAGTATTCATCCAGGTCGAGTTTCAATTTGCCGGTAATCCTTAAAACATGATACAACTGCAAACCTAGAGGTCCATGTTTATTAAGAATATAATCTGTGAGCGGTCTGAACACGTTGTTCTCACAAAAGTCATGGTTTTGGGACAAATATTCAATGCAACATGAGTCGGTAGCTCTCGGTCGCGTGGTAGCTTTCTCGCTTCAAGAGCACGGGGTCCGGGGTTCGAATCCCAGTGGGTTTAGGAATTTCCTCCTGCCACTAGATGATTGGTGTTTTTGTGTCGTCTTCATTATCATCATTTATCACCATTACGGTCGGGGGAAGGGAACGGCAAACCACGTGCATTAGGACCTTACCTACTACGGTGGTGTGGGTCTCCCACATCATTCAACTACGCTCTGTCAAGAAGCATGGGACTTCATTCCCAACATGATTTGAGAGATTGTGTTTCGTTTGCAGAACTCATCCTCTGTACTCTTGGTAGTGCTTCCTAGATTTCATGAATTATCTTCCTTAACAATTTTTCTTGTTTTTCTCCTCCTTACGTTGTTCTTATTGTCCCTCACAGAAGTAACTGAGCTGTTTTCCTGTTTTCTAAGAGCAGTTTCAAACAGGGCCACGATATGCTCCATGTAACGCAGATAGCATTCCGAAAGTGAATGTTCAATTTCTTCAGCATCATGCCAAAGCAATTTTAGTCGGTCATTCTCGCGCTTTGAAATCAAATATGACTTATGGTAGGCCATAAGTATACAATTCTGTCAACAGCGAGAAGTAGCGAGGGTTACCTTGTTCGGACGTATCGCAACATTTCCTTCAACTCTATCTCCACAAACTCTGAAAATTCTCTCAATGACTGAACAACTGATGCAGAGGAACCAAATTCTCTGTAGATTTTGAGAACTAACGCAACTACATCATAACCATATCTTTTAACTTCTTGCCACGGCTGTTTGCAATTATCCCTCAAACTGGATGAATTTTCAGTAAAACAGAAACCGAAGGGTTTTTCCATAGTTCGCTGGAGCATTGTCAGCTCTACATGTACTTTCTCCATCCAGTTGAAAGGACTATATCTTGTAATATTCTTTATTGGATGGAAAATTTTTTGTGGATTTCTTTGGACTCTTCATAAATATATAGCAATTTCGGACTTATTCCATGGTTACATCAGAGAACTGAACTGCTTAAGGATAAACTGTTGTATTTCCTCGGTTAGAAGCACCTGAGGACACAGAAAAATAAAAAGGTTCATGGAGCTCATCTATGACTGTATGGGCCAAGAACATTCTCGGTGTTATCCGTGGCCTTATTCCCTCAACAAGGAATTTTAGACGTAATGTTAGTCTGGAAACACGCAATAATACAATCTCATTTGATATTCCAGTGCCGTGCGGAGTGACCGAGTGGTCTCGGGCGCCATGTCACTGGTTGCGCGGCTCCTCTCGCTGGAGGTTCGATTCCTCCCTCGGGCATGGGTGTATGTGTTGTTCTTACCATAAGTTAGTCTCAGTAGTGTGTACGTTTAGGGACCGATGACCTCAGCAGTCCGTTAGGAATTCACACAATTTGAACATTTGATATTCTAATGACTTGTAACTAATGCTGTGATTGATACTGTAATAAACAAGTACAACTTCAGCACGTATCACTACATCTGCTGCACATGTATTTTTCTTCACTAGCGTGGTTGTAACTGTTTTACCTTTACAATACTGTTGTTGTGCTAGAAGCTATTTTTGTGTCTTCTGACGATCTACTTCAGCTTTTCTTCCATCAAATTTTATCGAAAACGTAACCGGGTAAATCTAACACTTTGTTGTGAAGTTGTTTTCTTTCATCTACCATGTAGAAAAGGTTTTGTTTTCTAAACAGCTGCCGAAAGTGTCAATAAATTGTTTTCTGTCATGGTACTCCGTGGCATAACAGTATTTTTCTATTCTTTATATTCTCACCATAAGACCTCTGGATAAGAGAAGGAGCCCATCTGCGTTTTCTTTTAATGTATCACTCTTTCCCATTTACTGTCCATACCCTTTCACGACTGTGTGATTGCGTGAATAATGAACGTTACCGCGCTCTGTACTGAATGAGTTGGTTCGATGTACTTTTAGCATTTTCCGTTGCGTTGTTAAACTGATTACATTTCAGGTTCCTTGTAGAATCTGTAGATGTATACTTACAGTCGGGACACTGTTTCTGATTAAGGTCGCTCTACCAACGACTCCAACACATAGTAAGAGGTACGGGGTTCAAATGGTTCAGATGTCTCTGAGCACTATGGGACTTCACATCCACGGTCATCAGTCCCCTTGACTTAGAACTACTTAAGCCTAACTAACCTAAGGACATCACACACATGCATGGCTGAGGCAGGATTCGAACTTGCGACGGTAGCAGCAGCGCGGTTCCGGACTGAGACGCCTAGAACCGCTCGGCCACAGAGGCCGGCATAGTAAGAGGTTAAGATGTGTTTTGTAACTACCAGAGAATAGATAAAGACATAAGCACGGGCTTTATAGATATGATTACAGAGCTACGATTACAGAGTGAGAGAGTATTTACTTACATTCCACAATTCCATTCTAACGTCAAATGTGTGTATTCTTCCTTGAAACCGGTATTCTTTTTAACTTTCTTCTTCGAGATAGACGAGCATGACGAACTTTGATCGTTAGAAGAAGGAAGAAACATCTTTTCCCAATGTCGTTCGTTTGTAATTCTAAATGCTCGAAGTAGGCATGAAAGAGCTGTTAACTTCACTACCTAGTAACCTCTTATTTAACAGTAAGTGTGTATTTTGAATCACGCATAGTAATTGGGGAAGAAAATCACATATCATTCTTTCTATTCACTGACATGACTAGCATATTCGGCCGGAGAAGTAATAAAAGTGTTACCTTTACATTGGACGCGTGGCAACGCTTTTCCTGAAGTATCTACTCTGTACATAAAGTAGATACACCACCGGCATCATCACGAAACCTGGCGTGAAACTGATATTTATTTATGTTAGACTGATTCTATCATTTGCATAATAATACAGTTTCACAGGTAAGTTGTTTTGGCGGAGATGCCGGTAGGATTTGCCCCGACACAATTTATATATATTCCCTTAACTTGTACAAACAACTTCTGGAATCACGTGCTTCTTAGTGTTTCTTGCTAATTATCAAGAAATTCTGCTGAGGTTCCAACTTTCCTATGATCTTACATAAGTTAACAGTTTCTCAGCTGTAGACGTTTCTTGAAAGAGAATTTCATTTAAGCACTATGCGCTTATACCAATGTGCCAGATGGCCAAAGGACAATAATTTGAGTCCTTTATGTAGATATTTGCTGTACACAATTACATTAACGCTGAGCTGTAATTACACTTTTGAAAGTTTGTGCTACATACTACTTCATATTTTAACACGAGGGTTACCCAGAAAGTAACGCACCAAAATCTATTTCTCACAATGCTACATATACGAAACTTTACGTATGTATTATTTGAAGTCTCGTGAGTGAGCGCACCAGGTTTCCGTCACTTCCGACAGATAGCGTATCTGCAGGACAGTTTCAAAATTGCTTCTGTAGGTGAAATACGGTACAAGCAGCGTGCCAATATTTAATGTCTTACTGCAGAGAAAGAAACTGTGGGGAATATTCACAAACTCTTGTGAAAAGTCTAAGAGAGTCTGCTGTTGACAGAAGTACAGTTGGTCGCTGGGCACAAATGGTGAGGTCATCGGAAGGCGGTTCGGCGGAGCTCCACTATTTGCACCGGTCGGAGAGACCAATGACGACTGTGACAGCTGTCAGCCCTGACATAGCTCCCTCGTACTACTTCCACCTGCTTGGGCCGTTAAGAGATGCCATTCGTGGAAGACGTTTTGAGAAGAATGAGGAGTTGATTCGCGCAATGAAGCGACTGGCTCCGCCACCAGGACAATGATTAGTGCCGACAGGTAAAACAGGCCCTTGTTTCGCGCTCCACGAAGCCATAGAACGGGGTGCAGATTTCGTGGAAAAATAGGGTGTGTCGATAAAACACCATTCTTTCCTGTTGTATGTAGGCTGTATAGGTTCTTATATTGGTAACGCCACCGCCACGTAGCGCTCTGTATGAAAATCACTGGCTGAGCTGTGTGCAGTCTGTGGCTGGGTGGCATTGTTGGAATTTGCTATTGTAGTGTAGGGCAGTTGGCTGTTAACAGCGCGTAGCGTTGCGCAGTTGGAGTTGAGCCGCCAGCAGTGGTGGATGTGGGGAGAGAAATGGCGGAATTTTGAGAGCGGATGATCCGGACGTGTGTCCATCAGAGTCAGTAAATTTGTAAGACGGATGTCATGAACTGTTATATATATTATGACCTTTGAACACTATTAAGGCAAATACATTTTTGTTCTCTATCAAAATCTGTCATTTGCTAACTATGCCTATCAGTAGTTAGTGCCTTCAGTAGTTTGAATCTTTTATTTAGCTGGCAGTAGTGGCGCTCGCTGTACTGCAGTAGTTCGAGCAACGAAGATTTTTGTGAGGTAAGTGATTTGTGAAAGGTATAGGTTATTGTTAGTCAGGGTCATTCTTTTGTAGGGATTGTTGAAAGTCAGATTGCGCTGCGCTAAAGATGTAATTCATTAATTTTTCTAAGGGGAAGTTTCACTGTATGTAATTCTCATTATGTTCTATGTCCGCCCCGATAGCTGAGTCAGCGTGACTGATTGCCGTCCTAAGGGCCCGAGTTCGATTCCCTGCTGAATCGAGGATTTTCTCTGCTCAGGGACTAGGTGTTGTGCTGTCTTCATCATTTCATCCCCATCCAGCGCGCAAGTCGCCCAATGAGGTGTCGAATGTAATAAAACCTACACCAAGGCGGCCGGAGCCGCAACGCAAGGGGCCTCCCGCCCACTGACGCCAAACGCTCGTTTCAATTATGTTCAATAAAGAATTATTGAAAAAAAAAATGCGGTGCCTTTCTTTCTGGGTAACCCTCCTACATCGCGATTTATGTGCAGCAGTCGGACTGTTCTTGGTTGCAGGTAACAGACAAAAAGAAAATAGCAGATAAGTAAAAAATGGTTCGTTGTAGTTAGAGTGTTCCTCTGCTGCAACCATGGTGGGAAATGGATGTACTTGCTTTCCGTTGCCAGAAGCAAGACAGCATCATACTTGACCTCCCCTTCTTTCTGCCTGATGTTGCTGCGTGTTTCAGCTGACTCTACTGCCCATTGTACAGCCTATAATTGTACTCGGCAGTGACTGCCAGATCGTGTCTCAAACCAAATTTATTCCTGCTGTTTCGTGACTACAAAGAGTGTTTCTCTACAGGAGATCTATTCGTTTATCGTTGTCAATATTTGGCTGTATACTCCTCCGTCCGTTTCTCCATTACTATCTTTGTAGGAACGACGTACATCCTCTCACAATTAGGCGAATTTTTGTGTACTACTGATTTATTTTAGCGGCTGGTGAGCATCCGCTCCACTTTAAGGATTACTGTACCTTCCTCGCGATTATGTCGTATCTCAGTGATGTGCTGTCTTTCGTGATATTTGCAGTACGACCAGAGACCGGGGCCCCATAATGAAGTGTACAAATCCCTTGTTTACCCAGATGCCTGTATGAGTGGCAGTCACATGAAAAAGAGACGGTAGTAACCTGTTTTTAAATTCATCCCACTGTTGGACAAAATCGTTAATGTCTTCATGGAGAAATGTTTGCGGTTGTCTGAGGAAAAACGATTCTAGCCATGGGTGCACCTCTGCGCCCGACGAATTCGATGTGTACGAATATCTTCCTTCAGGACTTCAAATATATGGAAGTCACATAGCGAAACGTCGTGAACGTATAATTGATGTGCAAGGGCTTCCCATCGAAACTTTTGCTGCCCACTTAAAAGAACCTTGGCATCTTATGGGCATGCCAAAATGTTTATCTGGGTAGCCCTTACTGATGTGCTATACATTCCCGAACTCTCCCCCTTGCGATTTCCATATCTATGGAGTCCTGCAGAAAGACATTAATAGTTGTCGATTTTCGTTGGACAAAGAGTTGCACTTTCGGATATTTTTCCACAAAGGCATTGACGTTCTCCCACTGGGATAAATTGAATTGTGGTAGGGAGCTAGAGTTGATTGGTAGGATACTGGGCAATAATTATTTTAGCAAAAAAAGCGTTTATTACCACGTCAAAGAGATCGAGAAAATCTCAGAATCCATCACCGAAATTTAATTTACTAGTGACTTTTTCTTTTGGAAGCAAGGCAACAGGTGGCAGAATTTACAAAGCATCTAAAAAAATATTTAAGAAAACAAATTTCAAGACAAGAATCTTAAGACAAATTTATTGAAATCTTGACATTAAATGCAAGCTTTAACGCAGATGTTTAATAACATCAACAATGTGGCGTTTAACAATACGTCCCAAACTTGAGCCTTACAAACCTACAGTATTTATTAACAAGCAGTTAACATCCAATATCCAATGGCAAGTAAGGCACATGGCATGTAATTAGGAAGAACAAGCAAAACGAAGTAAATAGGCTGATGAGAAGTTAACATAAAATACAATTAGATGTTCATGCAGGCAAGGTGCCTGTGTAGGGCCAAAAGAATGTCCTCCTTTTGTTTACGATTAACAGAGAGAGCAACCACTTTACGATAAACCATTTCTTTTACTCAAGACCCTTTTAGCCGAAGTCACAATATAAACCCGCATGTGTACTCAAGCTATCCCGTAATAAATAAATTACTAGTTAAAATGTTTAGAAAAAATCAAAACACCGGAGCTTTTTTTTGGAAAAAGCTAGTCACGTGCTGAAATCACGTTACGCGCCAGTTATCACGGCCACATCCGGACATGAGGCTTCATAGCGCCAGTTTTATAATAAAAAATACACAGTAAAATTACTTGGATATGATCACTTCAAAGGTGCACAAACTGTTTTCCAGACAACGATGGATAATCAGGATGAAAAGTAAGAGAGTAGCCTTTTGACACATAAACTATAATCGCTGGGACTGTAATTGAATGATTATGATAATTTCCAGGAAGTAGGAAGTGAACAACCGCCCGATTAGTGACTGCACTCGGATCACCATATGAACCAGTCGTTCTTGTGTTCAGTCCTTTGGAACTGGCTGACAAGAAACCAACCAGGCACCACAGTGGACGCAGGCTTTTTCAGCAATGATTCAAAACCCAGTGCAGGTAGGTGCCCAAGCAAAGCACGCAAATAACTTATACATGGGGCAGTCTTCACTGATCCTACCGACATAGTATATCACGTCACCAGTTCTGACAAACATTTCCAATGCAGCAGCAATCCAAGAATCTTATTGGCCACGACGTCACGGCGCTTCCTACGCGCCGACGTCACACAAACCGCCTGACACGTGGTTACTGGCAGAGCACAATCGTCCCCACTGTCGCACTAAAATCGACCTAATCGTCACTGCGCTTCGCTCTCACTTTGCCACCGACACTGATGCTGCCAACAGCATCAGTTGAAATTGAATCGCGACACGATGTATTCACACGAGCCGGCCGGAATGGCCAGGCAGATCTAGGCGCTAGAGTCTGGAACCGCGCGACCGTTACAGTCGTAGCTTCGAATCCTGACTCGGGTATGGATGTGTGTGATGTCCTTAGGTTAGTTAGGTTTCAGTAGTTCTACGTTGTAGGGCACTGGTGACCTCAGAAGTTAAGTCCCATAGTGTTCAGAGCCATTTGAACCACACTCGCACGGCTCATAACTGTAATACAGTCAGTTCTATATCGGAGGACGCATGCTCAGAGAAAGAGCTAATAAAACCATTTCCATTTTAGAGATATTTGTCTTACTGTACCCTCCGGAGGCGGATTTAGATTCCAGCTACGTATTAAACTTAATGGTTGTGGCGTTTCGATACATATTGCTGCCAAAGAAGACACTTCCTTTCTAAAGTAATAAATCCAAAAGCTATCTTCGATCGGTTACTTGCAGTTATCTTGAAACTTTGTGTAAGACCTTAGTATTCGTATACCAAATTTACCTTATGTTCGATAATCTATACAGTTTATGTACCCTCCTTGATTGGACAGTAATATTTCAACGTTTATTTATCGCTAATTTTGAGTGCTATTACTGAGTGATACTCTCTCTGGGACCAATGATTTAAAAAGATCATTACAAGGAATTTAGTTTCCGATTAAGGCAACATGGCGTCGGCTCTTAACAGCACTCTCGAGCTGTGAGAAATCAGCACAATTATAACTCGAGCCGGCCACGCAGCGGCCTCGTTATTCCTTTCACAGATAGCAGAGGAGCGAGCTGCGTAACTTGAATGGCACTTAATTGGCGTCATTAGAAGAGCCAACCCCAATCAGGGAGCTTGTCCCTCCCTCTCCGGCCCTAGTCGGAAGCCTTCCTTCTGTTTGTCGAAACAGAAAGAGGGGGGAAAAAAGCGACAGAAAAGGAGCTGCCGAAGAGCAAGCAAAGGGAACTGAAAGGGGTAAAGAAAGACGGAGAGAAATGAAGTAAGAACGACGCAGGATGGGGTGAAAGAGCGCCGAGGGCACAGTCGAGTGTTTGATCTGCTGCCGGATTGGAACTGTTTGATCGCAGGAAATAATAAAAGGTCCCAAAGGGCTGTCGTTCCACCGCCGCCGCCGTACAGATTATTACATCAGCGCGATGTTGTTCGCTTGAAAAACAAATCTGAGGGGCAAGCGTTTTCTTTTGCCCTGGCAGTGAGCAGGAAATTTCCAGCCGAGCTGCCACAACTATTGAGGACAAACCTGTAGTGGCTTACGAAATTCCATATGGCCGTATTTCACTTCAACTTCTGAAGTGTGTAGCGAAGAAGGTTCTAATAACGTAGTTCTCGTTTATTTCTTTTCCTTCAGAGTCATTCAAAACCAGGAAAATTAAGTGTTGAAGTTCTTAGGACTGTTATATATCATATAATGAACGCTGTAACTGAAGTTTTCCAAAACCAAAATTTGTGTACATGTCTGTTATCCACCACAATCTAGGGAATCCGTCGAAATATATACACAGTAGGAAAATTTCAATAGAGAACTGAAAAGGTTGTGAAACTTGATGTTGGACAGCCAAAGTACAGAATTAATAGACAAATTTTATCTTTGATTCTTAAGAGCCGGCCGCTGTGGCTAAGCGGTCCTAGGCACTTCAGTCTGGTACCACGCTGCTGCTACGCTCGTAGGTTCGAGTCCTACCACGGACATGGATGTGTGTGCTGTCCTTAGGTTAGTTAGGTTTAAGTAGTTCTAGGTCTATGGGACTGATGACATCAGATGTAAAGCCCCATAGTGCTCAGAGCTGTCTGAAGCACTTTCGATTGTTAAGTCCTGTTTCTGACAAGTAACTTTGCTGACCACTTGTTTACTTCGATCAAGCGCCGTTTTTTCACTATTTACGTCGTACAAGGTGCGTGAGAAAGGTAAAGGAACTGATTATTTATTAACAATGTATCTTTTTTTTTCAAACACCAACACTGTGTCCTTCAAAGAAGTTCCCTTTCGCAGCTATACATCGTTATTCCCAGTGTTGGCAGCAGCGCTGAAAAGCTTCAGCTGATAGGGCGTTTCACATGTCGGTCGGATTCTTCTAAATGTTCTCCATAGTCCCAAAATGTCATTTTAAGATATTTTTCAGTTTCGGTAAAAGAAAAAAGGATTCAGCTCAGGTGAATGTTGGGACTGTGAAACAACAGGAATGCCTTTTGACTTAAAAATATCCGTGACTGAAATGGCTGTGTGACATGGGGTGTTGTCATGATACAACATCCACTTGTCTGCTATGATTTCACGCGATCCGCCCTTTCCCTGAGCCTTCAAAGGAAATATTTGCATAACACTCGCTGGACAGTTTACCCCGGAGGAAAAGTCTCACAAGAGCACCCACATGTTTGATGTTTCCGTCGGTTTTTGAAGTTGGTCTCACTGAATGAGATCAAACTTTAACGTGTTCTCAGCCTTCCAGAAATGATTCGTACCAGCGATAACCTTTTGTTCTTGATAAGGGATTTTCCCCGTGAGGTTATTTCATCTTTTCAACGGCGGATTCGAGGATTCCATAAGTCTGCTACAAAACTTGATGGCATTACGTTCTTCTATTTGCAGCTGTTCTATTTTCGTAACACGCAATTGAGCCGTGGTGCCCCTGTGTCGATCTCTAGACAGTATTTCCGGTGGCTTATCTTTGGTTTGGCTCTACGGTGGCGTCCTCAGCGGTCGGTGACGAAGCTGTAGAGCGAGGCGGAAAGAATTGGTTTTGGCTGACTGATGAATACAGAGGAGATCCAGGCGGAAAAATAACATCTACACGCACGGAGTCGAGTGGAAGTTATCACGAACGAGTTTTTGGGACGTGTTGGCTGTTTGGGCACCTTGGGTGGACTTGTATAGAAAGGCAGAGGATGTCAGGTGTGCTGCGAGAGAATTCATGTGGGGACGTTCTCGTCTACGTATCACTTTGTCTGTAATGGAGCCCATAACCACCGGGTTTATGCTTGACATTGCTCAATTATTTATGTGACAGAGTCGCGTCCTATCTGGTAACAGCTGTGTACCTCGTTTGTGCCGTGTCATTTACTAAATTTCTTTCGCCAGGCGATTCAGAATTACGTCAGTTGATATTTTTTTAAGGTGGTGCATGAAATTATTACTTGTCAAGCCATATATGAACACCATTCTTGGGTGTTGCTTTATTTCCTTCTTACTTCAATTTTTACCTGTGGTGAGACTGAGGGGAAATTATAGGAGCTCAAATGAGTTTGGTATAAAAATGTCACTTAATTGTAAACTCTGTAATTCAAGCTAACATAGTTGTCTGTTACCGGCACATATCTTTCGTAATTACTTATTTCCAAAGGAAAGAAAGATCATAAGGTTATCCACTATAGGTAGTAAGCAGACAGACATTAGTGGTGTAATGCGAAACGGTCGAACAGTTTTTACATATCAATGGCACGTTAGATGGATACGCTGTATTCGGCGAATATTTACTATTTACACGAAATACGGGAGAGAATTGTGAGAACATGTGCTTCGGTGAGTGCCTGTGTGTTAAGAATATAACACAATCCATGATATGTAGATTGCAGCTCTGCATTGACACCAATGGTCATCACTTCGAACACCTTTTGTAAATGGACGTTCATGCCACCTTTGTGACGTTCGTTGACCTTCAAAGACCTTACTGTTACACATCATTGGATTCGTCTCGATAGCCGCTATCAGAAAAGGACCAAACAATAGCATCCCATTTTTTTTTAAAAAAAAAACACCTTTCATATCTCTGAAGCGACACCATCTAGCAATAAAAAATCAACGTCACATTATGGTCCCCGTTGTGTCATGCAACTTTTGTCCAACAAAGTTTTCAGCTCCTGCCATCCTTTCGGAGTTATTCTTGGGGCAACAGTTAGTGAGTCACCCCGTATATCGATCGTGATGTATTCTGGTAACTGCTGTACTGAGCTAACCAATGACATCTTGCAGGTTGTTGTTATTAACCTTCATGCAGTTATCATGTTTATACAGATTTAGTCACATATAATTTCTATTTTGTTGCAGATATAATGAAGGCTTTTGTACCTACCTCAACGCAAAATTTTCTATTTGAAGGACTGTCTAGGCTTTATGTATGAAACTGGCTGTAAGTGCATCCTTCATATTAATATATACACTTAAAAATATTCCTGGTTGCATAAACGAGTCGGCCATTACGGCGCCCATTAGTCTGCTCTGTGCCAACTGCATAAGCAAACGATGCTGTTCTTAGCAGTGATTGTGAAGCACTTTCGTTGAAAAGAAGATTCGTGGGGTAAAATTCACAAGCAGAACATCGTATTTGGAACTAAAAGATGTACTGAATTTGTACATCAGAAACCAACCTTGTTTGCCGTTTCGTTTGATGCAATTATTAAAACTTAATTTCACATAAGGGTTTCTTCATGAAAGACTTCACCGGTTAGTAAAAGCCAGGAACACTTCTACATGTATTCGATTTTGCGGTAGTGGAGTTGTGATGAAGGAATTTATCTCCTTCACACAACCAGTGAATGCCAGAGATCTCAAGCTCCAAATTCGTCCTTACATGTTGGTGTTGCTAAGTTCACGATGATCAAATCACTACTAGGTTCCACTCAAAAAGACCCGCCGAATCAAGGAAGCAGCTGTTTCAGATTAATCGAGATAGGCCGCATAATCTCCACCTACTAGTATGGGGCGTAACGCCATGACGCCGAGACCGAGGAGCAAAGCAGGACATTGCATTTTCACAATCGCCGAAAATTTCGAAATCCATTCGTCAGTAGTCGAGGTGTTCCTCAGCTTGTAATTACCAAGGTGTGGTGCTAACAGACTATATTCGTAAGGGGAAAACCGTGTCAAGAGCACACAACTGACATCTGCTGACGAAATATCGGGAGTCTGCCTAATGATGCGGGAAGTCGAACACGCTAACAGCAATCAAGCTCATTCTCGACAGGTTGAGAAATCATTTACCCCCTAAGCTGTTTTCATTTTGAAGCAATTACTCCATGATGTAACTGTTAACTCATTCTACCCCAAAGGCATTTTCAATCTATCTCTCTTACTTGCATCACAATGAAAGATTAAAACATGAGTAGGACACGCATCTTGCTTCATGGGCTACAAAATTTTGCCTACGCACTACCCCGTATCCACCTAATGTGGGACGCAATGATTTCTTCCTATTTCTCAGATGAAGTGACTTTCGCGTAGTAGCCACCAGAATGACAAAGAGGTAAGAGCAAAACGAAGGCTATATCCAAGACAAACATTGTTACGAAAATTGTGTCGTATTTATGGGTGAATGTTTACAGAAGAACTAACATAGTCACCAATTTTCACGATTGCAGCTCTGTGTTTTAAAGGCGACATGTAAAACTGTATACCTCCTGTTAATTGCCCAGAACGCTGCTTTCTGAACACAGTTCTCTATAATACTGCCACCTAGTGCGAAAGGTGAAGTATTGGTTGTGTTTTACCCCGTCTCTGATAGCGAAGTTAGTTAATTATTCCCTCTTCAAACAGTTTTAGGGGGGAGATCAATTATCAATGTAGTCCTCTCCCCTTGATGCACAACGGTATCACAACAGTAGCCTACCATTTCCCTCTGCAAAAAAATCCCTGATGGCTTGCTAATTCTGTATTCAGTTTACCCGACAGACCTATTGTAGTATACTCCAAGGAACACAGCTGTGTCGTATAGTAGGTGTATTCGTGTATACTTAAACCCAACACACACCAATCGAAAAAACAAACTACGACTGTCGCTGATAGACGAGAGCGAAGAAAGAAAATTAATGGTCGGAAAAATGTGCAGGGCTGAGACTTTCCAGGTCCATGGATTCAAAACAGCTCCACATGCAATCACAGAGCTACAAATTCTACGTTCTAGTTGATGACAAATTGAAGATACAAGAATTATCTTGGTGCAGTCTAGGCTACTAGAAGTTGATTCTACCTGCCAACATGAGGATAGTTTTTGGCGATTTCTAACATTAATGTCACCATATAATGGCCGTTGTCTACCTTTACCAAACCAAACTAAGAAAAATGTTGCTTTCAAAATACATTTCGTTCTACTTCAGGTATGTCAGTCGACACTAAAAGAATGTAGATCCTACAAAGTAAGAGAAAAAAATCTGTTAATATGAACAGTTGTGATGTTTTATAAGCACAAAAGATGGCATAAGAGGTGAATAAGTATTTTATAAAAATTATTTCCTGTTTCTCCACTTCGATAAGTATTAATGCGGCATTTTTGCTGATGTATAGCAGGATTTTCCCAGTCATTCCAACTTGTTTCCCTATTTCAGAGTCTTAATTTTCACTATCAACCTAATACTATGGGAATAGGTCTATATAACTTCTTTCAATATTTATGACCTTTATTTCATAACTCATTGGATCGGAATTTAATCATATCGACTCAAACCAGTGGCAGCTAAATCCATGTTAATGAGATAAAGGATGTACAATGAAGAGCCAAAGAAACTGCACACCTGCCTAATATCAAGTAGGGTACCCCCGAGCTCTAAGAGTCCCGCAACACGACGTTGCATGGACTCGACTAATGTCTGAAGTAGGGTTGTCTATAAATTCATAAAAGTACGTGCTCTCTTCTGAATAGCACGTTGCAGGGAATCGCAGATATGCTAAATAATGTTCAAATTGGGGCGCCTGGTGACCAGCGGAAGTGATTAAGCTCAGAAGCGTGTGCCACTCTGTAGCAGTTCTGGACTTGTGGGGTGTCGCATTGTCCTGCTGGAATTGCACAGTAGACATGTACGATGGACAGGATGCTTACGTATGTGTCACCTGTCTGTCGTATCTAGACGTATCAGGGTTCCCATATCACTAAATTGCACGCGCCCCACGCCATTGCAGAGCTTCCACCAGCTTGAAGCGTCCCCTGCTGACGTGCAGGAACCATGGTTTCATGAGTTTGTCTCCATGCACGTAGACGTCTATCCGCTCGATATAATTTGAAACGAGACTCGTCCGACTAACCAACATTTCCCGGTCATCACTAGTCCAACGTCGGTGCTGACGGGCCCAGGCAAGGCATCAAGCTTCGTGTCGTGCAGTCAGCAAGGGTACACGAGTAGGCCTTCGGCTCCGAAAGCCCATGTCGATGATATTTCGTTTAATAGTTCGTACGCAAGCACTTGTTGATGGCTTAGCATTCAATCAGCAGCAATTTACGGAAGGGCTGGACTTCTGTCACGTTAAACGATTCTTTACATCCATCGACGGTCCTACGCTTTCAGGATCTTTTTCCGGCTACAGCGATGTCGGAGATTTGATGCTTTACCGGATTGTTGATATTCATGGAACACTCGTGAAATGGTCGTAAGGGAAAATTGCCACTTCATCCTTACGTCGGAGGTGCTGTGTGCCATCGCTCGTGCGCCGACAGCAACACCACGTTGAAAATCACTTAAATCTTGATAACCTGCCATTGTACTAACAGTAATCGATCTATCATTTGCGCCAGACACTTGTCCTATATAGGCGTTGCCGACCGCAGTGGCATATTCTGCCTGTTTACATATCTTTGTATTTGAATATGCATGCCTATACCAGTTTCTTTAGCGCTTCAGAGTATTTTGTATATGCGGTTGAAATACGCTTACCGTTTGGGAACAAAAGTCAATCTTCTTGTGACATTTAGTTCTTCGCGACCGATCCCTGTTCAAGTTCATAGCATCAGTTACACCAAGTATACCCAATTTTGAAACTTTCTAAAACTTCTGCGCACGTCGACGATCACGTTTATTTTATTTCTTCACTTCAGTGTCTGTTTACTGACTTAGTGTAGTTAACTAATGTTTGTCAGCTTACGGTGTGCTTACATCTACATCTACATCTACATCTACATCTACATCTACATGACTACTCTGCAATTCACATTTAAGTGCTTGGCAGAGGGTTCATCGAACCACAATCATACTATCTCTCTACTATTCCACTCCCGAACAGCGAGCGGGAAAAACGAACACCTAAACCTTTCTGTTCGAGCTCTGATTAATCTTATTTTATTTTGATGACCATTCCTACCTATCTAGGTTGGGCTCAACAAAATATTTTCGCATTCGGAAGAGAAAGTTGGTGACTGAAATTTCGTAAAAAGGTCTCGCCGCGACGAAAAACGTCTATGCTGTAATGACTTCCATCCCAACTCGTGTATCATATCTGCCACACTCTCCCCCCTATAACGCGATAATACAAAACGAGCTGCCCTTCTTTGCACCCTCTCGATGTCCTCCGTCAATCCCACCTGGTAAGGATCCCACACCGCGCAGCAATATTCTAACAGAGGACCAACGAGTGTAGTGTAAGCTGTCTCTTTAGTGGACTTGTTGCATCTTCTAAGTGTCCTGCCAATGAAACGCAACCTTTAGCTCGCCTTCCCGACAATATTATCTATGTGGTCCTTCCAACTGAAGTTGTTCGTAATTTTAACACCCAGGTACTTAGTTGAATTGACAGCCTTGAGAATTGTACTATTTATCGAGTAATCGAATTCCAACGGATTTCTTTTGGAACTCATGTGGATCATCTCACACTTTTCGTTATTTAGCGTCAACTGCCAACTGACACACCATACAGCAATCTTTTCTAAATCGCTTTGCAGCTGATACTGGTCTTCGGATGACCTTACTAGACGGTAAATTACAGCATCATCTGCGAATAGTCTAAGAGAACTGCTCAGATTGTCAGCCAGGTCATTTATATAGATCAGGAACAGTAGAGGTCCCAGGACGCTTCCCTGGGGAACACCTGATATCACTTCAGTTTTACTCGATGATTTGCCGTCTATTACTACGAACTGCGACCTTCCTGACAGGAAATCACGAATCCAGTCGCACAACTGAGACGATACCCCATAGCTCCGCAGCTTGATTAGAAGTCGCTTGTGAGGAACGGTGTCAAAAGCTTTCCGGAAATCTAGAAATACGGAATCAACTTGAGATCCCCTGTCGATAGCGGCCATTACTTCGTGCGAATAAAGAGCTAGCTGCGTTGCACAAGAGCGATGTTTTCTGAAGCCATGCTGATTACGTGTCAATAAATCGTTCCCTTCGAGGTGATTCATAATGTTTGAATACAGTATATGCTCCAAAACCCTACTGCAAACCGACGTCAATGATATAGGTCTGTAGTTAAATGGATTACTCCTACTACCCTTCTTGAACACTGGTGCGACCTGCGCAATTTTCCAATCTGTAGGTACAGATCTATCGGTGAGCGAGCGGTTGTATATGAGTGCTAAGTAGGGAGCTATAGTATCAGCGTAATCTGAAAGGAACCTAATCGGTATACAATCTGGACCTGAAGACTTGCCCGTATCAAGCGATTTGAGTTGCTTCGCAACCCCTAAGGTATCTACTTCTAAGAAACTCATGCTAGCAGATGTTCGTGTTTCAAATTCTGGAATATTCCATTCGTCTTCCCTGGTGAAGGAATTTCGGAAAACTGCGTTCAATAACTCCGCTTTAGCGGCACAGTCGTCGATAACAGTACCATCGGCACTGCGCAGCGAAGGTATTGACTGCTTACATAGTGTCGGAATCGAAATGAACACTTTGTGTAACAGCATAATGTATTTAAGTGTCTAAAATAATAAGTTTTTTGGAAAATGTGTTTGCTTGTAACGAAGGAAAGATTTGCATGGGTGACGAGACAACACTATATCCGCTTTTACCTCACGGCCGGCACAAATTACCCGTCGGCTAGAAGCAATTTAAAGGTGCAACACAGCCGTCATTAGTGCCCTCGAAGCTAATGCTAATTGGAGCTTTTCAGAGACAAGCTTCTGTCGCATCGACCCGAGAGCGGACGTAATTATTTGCCCTGTGCAAAGAACGCTTGTTAGCTGTCTACGGTTCAGTTGTCCGAGGAACGGTTGTTAACTGCCTAAAGGCAGATCCGGGTGGAAACAGGGGCGCCAGAGGATGCGACTAAAAATTACGTAGAAAGACACGGTGGGCACAAAGCTCTTGGAGTAGATGCTCAACTCGGGGTTACAGAAGCGAACAGACAAATGAGAAAACTGTAGCGTTAGCGAAGGGTACTTCCGTTGGCTCAGTTACAAGCAGGATACTGTTATACGTCTGACAGAACGGTCAACTTGAACGTAAAAGTAAAGATTTTATTTAAACAACTCGTTCTTGTAATACCGTATTCTCTAGTTAGTATGTTCTCTAGAGTGACGAGGCGATGAAGAAGAACTTAACGCCAGCGTCATGAGGCAGATCCTAACACTGGACGTTCGATGTAATGAAAATTACGAATATAAGAGTTGAGGTAACGCACACTGCTTGTAAAACTTCAGACGCAAACCGTTTACCACATAATTCCTAGCGCAGAAAAATTTCAAAAGAAAAGTTATAGTTCACAACGACCAAGAGAAAACACACATTTAAATTCTTCTTCCTACAAAGTTAAACATTACCGTGACAAAAATTCTATTGTTCATAGATTCTTTTGTACTTCTCTTTATTGATATATTCATTCTGTCGGTTATTTCAAAAGTTTCCTTGTACAATGTTAAGCTGAATTGTTGTCTGTCTATCACAAATAAGCAGTAGAATCGATGATAATTTCCTTTCCTTAGGTTAATTGTTTTTATACACTCCTGGAAATGGAAAAAAGAACACATTGACACCGATGTGTCAGACCCACCATACTTACTCCGGACACTGCGAGAGGGCTGTACAAGCAATGATCACACGCACGGCACAGCGGACACACCAGGAACCGCGAATGGCGCTAGCTGCGCAGCATTTGTGCACCGCCGCCGTCAGTATCAGCCAGTTTGCCGTGGCATACGGAGCTTCATCGCAGTCTTTAACACTGGTAGCATGCCGCGACAGCGTGGACGTGAACCGTATGTGCAGTTGACGGACTTGGAGCGAGGGCGTATAGTGGGCATGCGGGAGGCCGGGTGGACGTACCGCCGAATTGCTCAACACGTGGGGCGTGAGGTCTCCACAGTACATCGATGTTGTCGCCAGTGGTCGGCGGAAGGTGCACGTGCCCGTCGACCTGGGACCGGACCGCAGCGACGCACGGATGCACGCCAAGACCGTAGGATCCTACGCAGTGCCGTAGGGGATCGCACCGCCACTTCCCAGCAAATTAGGGACACTGTTGCTCCTGGGGTATCGGTGAGGACCATTCGCAACCGTCTCCATGAAGCTGGGCTACGGTCCCGCACACCGTTAGGCCGTCTTCCGCTCACGCCCCAATATCGTGCAGCCCGCCTCCAGTGGTGTCGCGACAGGCGTGAATGGAGGGACGAATGGAGACGTGTCGTCTTCAGCGATGAGAGTCGCTTCTGCCTTGGTGCCAATGATGGTCGTATGCGTGTTTGGCGCCGTGCAGGTGAGCGCCACAATCAGGATTGCATACGACCGAGGCACACAGGGCCAACACCCGGCATCATGGTGTGGGGAGCGATCTCCTACACTGGCCGTACACCTCTGGTGATCGTCGAGGGGACACTGAATAGTGCACAGTACATCCAAACCGTCATCGAACCCATCGTTCTACCATTCCTAGGCCGGCAAGGGAACTTGCTGTTCCAACAGGACAATGCACGTCCGCATGTATCCCGTGCCACCCAACGTGCTCTAGAAGGTGTAAGTCAACTACCCTGGCCAGCAAGATCTCCGGATCTGTCCCCCATTGAGCATGTTTGGGACTGGATGAAGCGTCGTCTCACGCGGTCTGCACGTCCATCACGAACGCTGGTCCAACTGAGGCGCCAGGTGGAAATGGCATGGCAAGCCGTTCCACAGGACAAAATCCAGCATCTCTACGATCGTCTCCATGGGAGAATAGCAGCCTGCATTGCTGCGAAAGGTGGATATACACTATACTAGTGCCGACATTGTGCATGCTCTGTTGCCTGTGTGTATGTGCCTGTGGTTCTGTCAGTGTGATCATGTGATGTATCTGACCCCAGGAATCTGTCAACAAAGTTTCACCTTCCTGGGACAATGAATTCACGGTGTTCTTATTTCAATTTCCAGGAGTGTAGATTGGTAGCTGTAAGAAATTTGATGTTTTCTTTCCACAGGATTTTAATCAACTAATGTAAAATGGACAAGTTGGAATACTATTCCATTCTTAAATTATATATTTCAGAGGGTTAACGACAACCGGAAATTGATTAAGTTGGTGAAGGTTTAGACGAAATTTATAACTCTTCTTGTTTGTAATTCTCTGTGTGAGCGTGTGTGACAAACACACACACACACACACACACACACACACACACACACACAGAGAGAGAGAGAGAGAGAGAGAGAGAGAGAGAGAGAGAGAGAGAGAGAGATTGCTTAAGCCTTGTATTCCGCAGCCATCGAGTGAACAACAGTGTGTTGCATGAAGTCACAGGGGTAATTTTCAACGACTCAGAATAAGGCAAAATAAAACCTATAAAAATAATGAATTACTGAATGTTGTCCGCATACAGAGTCCAAATTACTTTAATGAAAGTTCACCGTTGATTTACGCAGCTAGCTTTTGAAACAAAACTCAGAATACGAAAGATGTTTCACACATGAATATGTCACACTTTTCACTGAAATGTTTGTATAACAAGAACATATTTTCCAAACTGAATATACGCTAGCTGACACAAAACTGATCAGTTATGTTCTGTACGTATAGTGTAATTGTAAAATTATGGCAGTGAACTATACTTCCACTTGCTTCGGTAGAGTAAAAGGTTTCTCTCGAAACAGCGAGCAGTAAATTAAAATCGTAACCCAAGGAAGATATTCGAAAGCGTGTGTAACGCCACGTACAATACATACACGAGCAACATAGAATTTCTTGCGTTTGAACAATTGTGGGTGCTTTCTACAAATGATTTTTCTGAAACAAATTTACAGCAAAGAATTGCTTTATAGGCTTACTCTCGAGAACATGGATGACATTAACTTTATATAAAACTGACTGATATTAAAAACAGTTGTAACTGATAGATTATTTAAAAATTTACTTTGCCGTAAAAGATTAACCTACTCACCGACTTTTTTTAAGAAAATGATGTGAGAGTGTAGAACTAAACTTCTCTAGTTGTGAGCAATCGATAATCCATGAGATAAATGCATCAACCAAATCTTGCGATGACAGTTAATTTTACAACAGAGTGCCAAGTAGGCGCAACTATGCAAAGCTGCAGATTCTCTTTAAATCACAATTCTTCATAAAATTCTATTCAGAATCGCTAATTGCTCTCATCATCACCTCATCATATCATTTCCATCACATCTGTAGTCAATATTTAGTAACTCAACTGTAGATAAATGTTTCCTGACCGTTGAGTGGCACGTCTGCTTCCCGGCACACCTATAGTAAAACAAATGCTTATCTTCGAGCGCCGTCAGGTAGAAACATTAACAACACAACCAATAATCGTAGATCAACGTGGCTTACTCTGAGATATGTGCATAGTAATATATAAATGTAAGAATAATGAAGATGACATACACACCTCAGTCTTATGCGTTATTTTCCAACTCTTAATAAATGAGCAGTTAAACTGAAACACGACCATGACTATCTCTCAAGACGATCCATGTGAACAAGTACGAAACAATATCGCTACATATACATATATATATATATATCGATATTCGATAAAGATATCAATAAGTTTGTTAGTGTGAGAGTACAGTTTCACGGCGTGCACCAGAGATGCAGAGATTTCGTTGATTTCTACGCAAATAATTTTTGTTAAGTCGGTACATCGCGTGAAAGGAAATAGGCCACATGTCAACGTGATCTGTTGAAGAGTAGAGGGGCACAAATGTGGAAACCCAGTTTGTTTTTGCTGTATAAAAGAAATGTTTACTTCTCTTTCAGCTTCAAAAATTAGCCAAAGCTAATTCAAAATGTTTTAGCAATGAATGTAGTAATATGAAACACAAAAACTAAATATGTTAAAAATTAATAAACATATTCTGCTTGCACAACAACACGCTAATTTTTCTAGAAGTGGGGGTAATGTGGAAACACCTTAAAATTGTGGAAAACTGACTACTTCAAACAAAACAATTGAAAATGTTAGAAACTATTTTATTTTATATTAAATTTAAATTACACAAAAATGTTTTTAAACACAACTGTATTACAAAAATGCTTCATAAGCGAAGATCGCTTGCAAAAATCGCATATATAAATATCTCCTTCATTTCCGGCACACAAGGAGTGACTGCATTCCTCACACACTATACACTTAATCCACACTTCTCCCCGAATGTATTTGGGAAATGTGCCTTCACAAAATATACAGATTGCATCTTCTTCAGTAGGGTTTTCTTCCCTAACAGCGATATCCAAATGTGACTCGCCTGCAGAGACAGTTGGTGCATTGGGCTCTTCATCTGAATCCTCAGATAACTTAACCCGCAATTTGCACGGTTTTCTAGGAGGAGCTTCACGTTTCTTCTTACTTTTGGCAGGTTTCTTATGGAGCTTCTATTTACCCTTCAGTAAGGAGTCTTCAAGGTGTGTTTTATAAGGCGAAGATGTCAAAACAGCTGATGAATCTGGCTTACGACCTCTTTTGGAAACCGTCCTCCTTAGAGGAGGGACTGGCATCATATCTTGTGGAGACACACACGTATTCGATGAGGTACTTGACAACGATGTTGACCTTCTGTTTTATCGATTTCAATGATATACTGTACCAACTGTTTCTCAATATCTTCATCTACATCTACATGACTAGTCTGCAATTCACATCTAAGTGGTTGGCAGAGGGTTCATCGAACCACAATCATACTATCTCTCTACTATTCCACTCTCGAACAGCGAGCGGGAAAAACGAACACCTAAACCTTTCTGTTCGAGCTCTGATTTCTCTTATTTTATTTTGATGATCATTCCTACCTATCTAGGTTGGGCTCAACAAAATATTTTCGCATTCGGAAGAGAAAGTTGGTGACTGAAATTTCGTAAAAAGGTCTCGCCGCGACGAAAAATTTCTATGCTGTAATGACTTCCATCCCAACTCGTGTATCATATCTGCCACACTCTCTCCCCTATAACGTGATAATACAAAACGAGCTGCCCTTTTTTGCACCCTTTCGATGTCCTCCGTCAATCCCACCTGGTAAGGATCCCACACCGCGCAGCAATATTCTAACAGAGGACGAACGAGTGTAGTGTAAGCTGTCTCTTTAGTGGACTTGTTGCATCTTCTAAGTGTCCTGCCAATGAAACGCAACCTTTAGCTCGCCTTCCCGACAATATTATCTATGTGGTCCTTCCAACTGAAGTTGTTCGTAATTTTAACACCCAGGTACTTAGTTGAATTGACAGCCTTGAGAATTGTACTATTTATCGAGTAATCGAATTCCAATGGATTTCTTTTGGAACTCATGTGGATCATCTCACACTTTTCGTTATTTAGCGTCAACTGCCACCTGACACACCATACAGCAATCTTTTCTAAATCGCTTTGCAACTGATACTGGTCTTCGGATGACCTTACTAGACGGTAAATTACAGCATCATCTGCGAACAGTCTAAGAGAACTGCTCAGATTGTCAGCCAGGTCATTTATATAGATCAGGAACAGTAGAGGTCCCAGGACGCTTCCCTGGGGAACACCTGATATCACTTCAGTTTTACTCATCAGGTAGTACAAGCTTACGTCCAAGTCTCACAGAAATACATACTTCAGTTGACATATCACTATGCAGAAATGTTTGAAGTGTCGTCGGAGGTACACTGAAATCTTATACTGGTCTTCTTAACTCCACCTGCTTTCCCTTAAGTCTATTATAGCCTAAATCATGTTTTCAGCATCCCACGTCTCCACAATAGCTCTTGGTTTCCGATCACTTAGCTTTCGTGGCATCTAGAAATAGACGCAAAACGTATTATAAGTAATGTATTTGATGTTGGTATTGTGGAAACAGTTCCACAATGCCATCGTATGTATGCTTCCACATTATTTTCACAATGACCATTTTAAATTTCGGTAGATTTCATTAAGCAACTATCAATTTAAGGTTTACAAAGGACTGCTAAAACCTTCTATGCAGCTCCCTTTATAAACTATCAGAGGTAAAGAAAAACAACTACAAAGTATATAAATAAATATAATAGCACAACTTACCCCGAAAAAGGTTTAGAAAATGCGCCAACGTAAATTGCATCATGTCACGGCGTCTGTTGCTCAACTGACTTCTAACCCTTTACTGTGACAAATAAGAACTACTGCAACAATTTCTGGCTGCCCCACTACAGTGCAGCACTTTGCAGGCCAGATATTAGACGTTTCCACATTACCCACTCGCTTCCACAATTACATCCCTACCTCTACTGTTTACGTGATTCTTCAAGTGGTTTAGTCGTGCGTGTTTCGTTCAAATGGGCAAAACTGAGCACGACGTTGCTATAAAATTCTTTCTATTTGACATTTGTGGCCAACAGAAATTCACTCAAGTGATATGAGTTTGTAAGCAATTAACAGATGAGGAATGAATGTCTTCATTCAAATGTACTACTTTTCTTTTGAGGTAATAGAAGAATGAAGGACACTTGCAACACATCCCAGATCTGTGATCACGTAAGAAAAAATTCGGTTAAGTGCAAAACCAACTCGTTCTTTAGCCAGATAAATGAAAGTCCTACATATGCAGGGAAAAGGAAAACGTCTAGGCAAACGTGGTACTTGCAGGAACCAAAGAGAGATGTAAACTACTAGTAACATTTGTAGCCAAGTAGCCCCTCTATTAGTATCGAATCATTTACAAAAATTGCAAATAGAAGTTGATTATGAGATCTTCGTTTAATATGTCTGACTTTCGTATAATATGTCTGACATGTGCGTACACATCGATTCTGGCCCCTCATTGAACTTCTCTGGTTTTCACTCCTTAGCGACAGCTCCCCTCGAGTCTTGCGAGGGAGCAGCCTTGCAGCTCTTTGAAGACATTTAACTGCATGTGTGGATCTCAGGTAGGTGTTGTCTGCTGGCCATCCCGGATCCGGATGCCGACAAAGGTCTCTCGCCAAGCTTGGGAGACGGTGGTCATTTTTATGTAGGACCCCGTTTGCAATGGACAGCGTGCCTACGCCACTTGAAGAATCACATTTTCTCTCTACCTTCATGGCTGCGGGTTCTGTCTTACGAGTTTGCACAATTCATTTTCTGCAGACTTGGTTAGTGGATGTAATTCTGCAAACATTCCTTATTTCACGAAGATCCGGTACAGATATAACTGTTGAATTTCCTTTTTTTGCGGAAGATTAAGTTTTGGATGCTATCTGCGAAACCCCTGTTCTTTGCTTGGCTTTGTCACTGAAATATGTATGTTTCGCCAGAGGTCAAAATGGTTAAAATGGCTGTAAGCACTATGGCACTTAATACCTGGGGTCATCAGGCCCCTAGAACTACTTAAACCTAACCAACCTAAGGACAGCACACACATCCACGCCCGAGGAAGGATTCAAACCTGCGACCATAGCAGCAGTGCGGTTCCGGACTGAAGCACCTAGAACCGCTAGGCTACAGAGGCCAGATTTTCTCCATAGTTTTGTAAAGCTTTCCATAGTAGCTGTTATTTTCGCCTATGCTCACATTGAGCAAGACTGTTGTAAAAGGGCTGAAGCGCTAAGGAAACTGGTACAGGCATGCGTATCCAAATACCGAGATACACTCCTGGAAATGGAAAAAAGAACACATTGACACCGGTGTGTCAGACCCACCATACTTGCTCCGGACACTGCGAGAGGGCTGTACAAGCAATGATCACACGCACGGCACAGCGGACACACCAGGAACCGCGGCGTTGGCCGTCGAATGGCGCTAGCTGCGCAGCATTTGTGCACCGCCGCCGTCAGTGTCAGCCAGTTTGCCGTGGCATACGGAGCTCCATCGCAGTCTTTAACACTGGTAGCATGCCGTGACAGCGTGGACGTGAACCGTATGTGCAGTTGACGGACTTGGAGCGAGGGCGTATAGTGGGCATGCGGGAGGCCGGGTGGACGTACCGCCGAATTGCTCAACACGTGGGGCGTGAGGTCTCCACAGTACATCGATGTTGTCGCCAGTGGTCGGCGGAAGGTGCACGTGCCCGTCGACCTGGGACCGGACCGCAGCGACGCACGGATGCACGCCAAGACCGTAGGATCCTACGCAGTGCCGTAGGGGACCGCACTGCCACTTCCCAGCAAATTAGGTACACTGTTGCTCCTGGGGTATCGGCGAGGACCATTCGCAACCGTCTCCATGAAGCTGGGCTACGGTTTCGCACACCGTTATGCCGTCTTCCGCTCACGCCCCAACATCGTGCAGCCCACCTCCAGTGGCGTCGCGACAGGCGTGAATGGAGGGACGAATGGAGACGTGTCGTCTTCAGCGATGAGAGTCACTTCTGTCTTGGTGCCAATGATGGTCGTATGCGTGTTTGGTGACGTGCAGGTGAGCGCCACAATCAGGACTGCATATGACCGAGGCACACAGGGCCAACACCCGGCATCATGGTGTGGGGAGCGATCTCCTACACTGGCCGTACACGTCTGGTGATCGTCGAGGGGACACTGAATAGTGCACAGTACATCTAAACCGTCATCGAACCCATCGTTCTACCATTCCTATACCGGCAAGGGAACTTGCTGTTCCAACAGGACAATGCACGTCCGCATGTATCCCGTGCCAACCAACGTGCTCTAGAAGGTGTAAGTCAACTACCCTGGCCAGCAAGATCTCCGGATCTGACCCCCATTGAGCATGTTTGAGACTGGATGAAGCGTCGTCTCATGCGGTCTGCACGTCCAGCACGAACGCTGGTCCAACTGAGGCGCCAGGTGGAAATGGCATGGCAAGCCGTACCACAGGACTGCATCCAGCATCTCTACGATCGTCTCCATGGGAGAATAGCAGCCTGCATTGCTGCGAAAGGTGGATATACACTGTACTAGTGCCGACATTGTGCATGCTCTGTTGCCTGTGTCTATGTGCCTGTGGTTCTGCCAGTGTGATCATGTGATGTATCTGACCCCAAGAATGTGTCAATAAAGTTTCCCCTTCCTGGGACAATGAATTCACGGTGTTCTTATTTCAATTTCCAGGAGTGTATGTGAACAGGCAGAATACCGCTCTGCGGTCAGCAACGCCTTTATAAGACAACGACTCTCTGGCGCAGTTGTCAGATCGGTTACTGCTGCTACAATGGCAGGTTGTCAAGATTTAATAGAGTATAAACGTGGTGTTATGGTCGAAACACGAAAGATGGCACACACTATCTCAGGGGTAGCGATGAAGTCGTAAGACCATTTCCCGAGTGTTTCGTGAACATCAGGAATCGCTGCGGCCAGAAAAAGACCCTGAAAAAACGGAGCCAACGGCGATTGAATAGAATTGTTAATCGTGACAGAAGTGCAACCCTTCAGCAAATTGCTTCAGATTTCACTGCTGGGCCATCAACAAGTGTCAGCGTGCGAACCATTCAATGAATCATCATCGAAATTGGCTTTAGTAACCAATGGCCTCTCGAGTACCATTGATGAATGCAAAGCACAAAGCTTTACTCCTCTGCTGGACCCGCCGACACCGAAATTGGACTGTTGATGACTTGAAACATGTTGCCTGCTCGGACGAGTATCGTTTCTAACGGTTTCGAGCAGATGGACGTGTACGGGTATGGAGACAACCTCATAAATCCATGGACCCTGCATGTCAGTAGGGGACCGTTCAAGCTGGTGGAGGCTGTAATTGTATGGGGCGTTGGCAGTTGGATTGATAAGGGACCCATGATGCATCTAGATACGACTCACAACAAGTGACTCGTAGTTAAGCTTCCTGTCCGATCACCTGCATCCATTCATTTTCATTGTGCATTTCCACGGACTTTGGCAATTCCATCGCGACAATGCGACACCCTGCGCGGACAGACCTGTTAGAAAGTGGCTGTAGTAACCTCTTCTGAATTTAAACACCTCCACTTGCAGCCAGACTCGCCAGAGATGAACAGTAATGACCATATCCGGGATGCCTTGCAACGTGCTGTTCTAAGGAGATCTCCGCCCCCTCGTACTATTATGATTTATGGACAGCCCTGCCGGATTCACGGTATCAGTTTCCTCCAGAGCGCCAGCCGGTGTGGCCAGGCGTCAGTCTGTAACCGCGTGACCGCTATGGTCGCAGGTTCGGATCCTGCCTCGGGCATGGATGTGTGTGATGTCCTTAGGTTAGTTAGGTTTAAGTAGTTCAAAGTTCTAGGGGACTGATGGCCACAGATCCACAGATGTTAAGTCCCATAGTGCTCAGAGCCATTTGAACCATTCCTCCAGCGCTACTTGTTAGTCGAGTCCATGCCACGTCTTGTTGCTGTACTTCTGAGTTCTCACGGGGGCGATATCTGATAATAAGCTGGCGTACCAGATTCTTTGGCTCTTCACTGTCGGTTGGCCGACTCTAGTTTCGTTATTACCAGATTTAGCTCAGAGATTATTCCTGAAACTTGTATCCGAATCTTGCACTGAGGTGACAAATGTAATGGGATAGCGATATAAAATTATACAAATGGCGGTAGTTTCGTGTACACAAGCTATCAAAGGGCAGAGCATTGGCAGAACTGTCATTTGTATTCAGGTTATTCTTGTGAGAAGCTTTCGGACGGGATTGTGATCGCCTCACGGCAATTACCCAACTTTGAACGCGGAATTGTAATTGGAGCTAGATTCATGGGACATTCCGTGTCGGAAATCGTACGGAAAACGTTATACCTGAGTTCTGGTGTAGCAGTGGACATGTAGACTAACTTGTCAATGAAATTCGTTGTTGCCCACAGTCTGACTTTTTGTACAGAAGCTATTCGTGCATTTTGGCACAATATTGTATGAGTAGTTACAGTTAATAGCTTTGTGTGTCGCTTGCGAATGAGCGTGCCATCCTTGAAAACGGTAGCAGCTGCTGCCAAAATTGGATGTTCATGAAACTAAGACTGTCAAAGTAAGAAAAGTAGGTGGAGGGTGAATATTAATAAATCTGACAAACTGCAGCGACCAATTTCTGACTGCAACCGGAGGAAAAAAGGTCCTAGGAACGCATGTCCGGAAATGCATCGCTGCCGCGGTAGATTGATTCCCCACTCGTCTCTCATCCGCTACTTTTGCTACCGCTTGACGTTCCGCAACATCACCTCACGCCATTCAGAGTCATAATGTCTTGCCTCGTATGTAAGAGTCGGCTGAAACTGATCCCAAGAATTCCATACTTGATGGTATGGAAGACGCGCTCTAGAGAAAAGGTAACGCCTCGAGTATGATAAAAGATTAAACTTGAACAAACACCTAATTACGGGACTGGGAAGGAAGTGATAAAGGGAAAATTTATTTTTGTCTCCCTAGTTGTTTTGCAGACCTTACCTTCGAAGATAGGCTGAGGAAGCTGAACCTACATTTGTAGGATTTGTAGAGGCAAAAAAAAAAGTGGGAAACGTTAATTGGAATACACTCCTTGAAATTCTGAAGGTAGTAATGATGAAGTATGGGAGAGAAATCTTAACTACAACAGGTGCAGAAAGCAGACTGCCGTTAAGAGAATCAAAGGACACGGAACGACAGCAGTGAATGAGAAAGGTGTTACACAGTCTGTACATTGAGCCATCCATAAAGGAAATAAAGGAAAAACCAGTAAAAAGAAATAAACTTCAGACGCAGAAAACGTGGCGACTTCTTGGTGACATTGGGATTCTTTTAGAGACCGGCTAGGACTTGGAAGAGTAGTTGAACCGTTTGAATAACGTATTGAAAAGAAGTTATAAAAAGTGTTACAATGATAATCGAATTAAAGAACTGGGACGCTAAAATTGATCGACGAATTTAGTCATTCGGATGATGCAGACTGGGAATAGCACAAAAAAGAAACATGTATGAAAAACATAAATTTGTGAAAGGTTTATTCATTACATGAAAGGATAGGAAATCACAGTTACTTTGGTACATTACTACTTGGTGCATCTTTGAATGTGAACATAATGAAAATTATATGCTTTTTAGTGATTCTGCCACTCTGAATATCTTTGCATGCTGAACACTTGAGCGATACACAGTCTATGGTTTTCAGAGGCTGCATTACTGAGAAAAGTGCGAGCAAGCTGGTAGTATCAATGGAGTCGAAACATAGCTTTGTGTAATAGTAGTTGTGGAGTCTTAGAGAGAGGCTGCTGGATCATGACGGAACGAGCTGTCTGAACAGTGGTGGTGCCGCACAGAGATTTCTATTTGAGATGTGCCACGACGTACAACTTGAGGATGAGCTATGATATTTAAGCCTGGCACCGAGATAGAACCAGCTCTCGCCAGAAAACGCAAAAGAAGTTCAGATTTTCACCCTGCCCTTCAACGAGCTCTCGCTTGACACCACAGAAGTCGCAAACGGTGGCGGTATGGACTCAGTGGAATGCACGCTACAACGCGTCTGTCTCGGAGCTGTCCTTGAAGTAACCGATTTGTAACAGTTCGTTGTGTCACTGTGGTGTCAACCGCTGGTCAGATTCCTGCTGATGATGCAGTTAGGAAGCACCGAATCCATACTTCGAATATGATTGTCGTCCCACTTAGACGTCTGGGGCTCGTCTCTTGCGATCATACATTCTAGTGACCTGGGCTGTCAGCAAGCTTGTACTGAACGAAATCCGTGCCAAGTCCTTCCACAATATCCAGAAGAAACATCCAGCTTGCCGTAGCTCTATTACACGACCTCGTTCAAACACAGTGAGGTATACACGTGTCTTCGCTGCCTTAAAGGCATTCTTCACTAACGTTAACCCACCACGTCCAATCTCAAAAGTAACAGACGTTCACGATCGATACAGCGTGTATTTAAGGCAAACCTGATCTGCATACCAATAATGGCGCTCCTAGATCCACTCTTATGTGACTTCTGAAAGACCCGAATAGACATGTAGAAACAAGTCTACCGTTCGGACAAATACATACTATTTCAGATCGACCGAAGCCAGTTTAAATCATTAGTATGTTGAGCGTATCTTCTTCTTCTTCCTCTTCCTCTCCCTCTTCCTCTTCTTTCGCCTATTTCTGTTTCTTCTATGGAGTTGGACTGAGGTAGTGTTGTTAACATTGACTCTTTGTGACGTCACCACCCAGCCCTAGATGGAATCTGTGTTACCCATATGTCTTTGTCTGCAGTGAATTTATATTTTTAACCCTCGAGCGGGCGCGCCTGTGTATAAAGTGCGTCAAGCAAAAATAAAATGATTTTGTGTGGATCCATTTTTGTATCACAAGAGCAAAGCTATACCTGTTCCTTCAGTACTGCTTCAGGTAACACGGCAATAAACTGCGTTGTTGTACGGCCAAGGGAGCAGCAGTAATATAAAACACAAAGCAAGCTTGGCGAGAGAAAATTTACAATCAGTTGGAAAGAATGACCCCAAATTCGAACCAGCAACATGAGCCACATTGAGGCTGTTGTCTAAGAGATAATTAGTGATCGAATAATCAGCCGACCGAGATCTGATGCGAATGCACTGCTTAATGCTTCGAATGCGTCATTACTATCTCTTTGAAACGACCTCTTTGAACAATTATACAAAGAATGTGCTTAAACTGACACACAATATTTTTAGCGCAACGCAACGTGACTTTCTAAACTCCCTAAAAAGAATGGCTCTGACTAACATTAACCTATAACTTTAGCAAATCACTTACCGCACCAAAAATCTTCGTTACTTGAACTACTGCAATACAGCGAGCGCCACTACTGCCAGCTAAATAAAAGATTCAAACTACGGAAGGCACTAACTACTGATAGGCATAGTTAGTGAATGAAAGATTTTAACAGGGAACAAACAATGTATTTACCTTATATATATTTCATGACACCCATTCTTACAAATTTCAAAATTCCGCCATCTCTCTCCCCACATCCACCACTGCTGGCGGCTCACCTCCAACTGCCCAACGCTACGCGCTTATCCAGCTGCCCAACACTACAATGACAGACAACAATGCAAACTAGCCACAGACTGCACACAGCACAGCCAGTGTCTTTCATACAGAGCGCTAAGTGGTGTTACCAGTAAGAAAACCTAAACAGCCTACTTACATAGCCCCCATGCTCCCCACAAAAAATTTTACAAATTGTTCTGGTCAGTGGTCAATACAGATCTGAAATTTTTTTCCTTATTACAATAAAAGGAAATCAAATGCACACACTTATCGAGACAATGTTGGTCAAAAGCTAAAATTTTCTCACAGTCCATAAAGACAGTTCGTTCATCACAGTAAAATTGCAATGTTTTTCTCAAAGTCAGAGCAGTAAAAGAAAATGCACACGAAAGTAGTGTATTTCCATGCAGTCTGGAAGAAGTAGTGTTGTCCTTCCAACGGAAAGTCAGTGCTGACTCTTGACATGCACACAGGTAATGATTCACAACAGAGAAAATCCACCACAGAGTCAGTCGAAGTTTTGAAGAATATTGGTCGGTAGGTCAACACAGAGCAGACCAACTGTAGTCCTGGTAGAGATTATTGTATTGGTGGGCCACCAGAGGTGCAGACCCACTGCACTTCTTGTAGAAATAATGGTATTGGTGGGCCATCAAAGATGCAGACCCACTGTAGTCCTTGTAGATACGGCCAGCAGCCATCTGTTGCGACTGTGCAGGTGCACAATCACCCTCGAAGGGTCTTGCGGAGAATATCGCAAGTCCATAAACCACCACTTGTCCACTCACCAAAAAATTGTTTGAAATGTCCTTAGAACCAGCAATGCTGTTATCTAGTCCTTTGCTGAATTATTAACACACGTGCAAACACTATCAGTCTCTACTTCTCACATATTGTCCATATACTATGACCAACAGAAATGTGTGCAGTGAAATGTAACTTACAAGTTACTTAATTTGATGAACTGGTGTCAATTACAATTTTATAACATAAGAATACAATAACAAAGGTATAAAATACATCATTAAAGAACATAACAATACAGATAACATTTGTAGTAATAGGGGCTTTACAAAAGAATAGAAATAAACATTTACATCAATGTTACAGGAATTATGACGTAAGTAAATATATAAAAGATCAGAAAAATTATTGAAACATCAACTTCACACATGAGCATTGAAACAGAACAGAATAAATAATGTCTAACAAACTTTACAAATAAAATAACATATTATCAGAAAAATTCTACAACGGAAATCTTATTACCTAAACACATAAAGACAGGACAAACACAGATTCACATAGTGTAATAACACAAAATACAGGACAGGGTTTGTTTTCAGTGTAACATTTGGTACTGCAGTCCAACCCAAAACTTCATTCCATAGATCTATCGTCTTATCTCAACATTTGTTTCCACCAAAAATATCCTATCCATGCATTCTTTCTGTATTTTGTTCACATCCTCTTTCAGAAATAGTTTTTCTCCACTGTACACTACTTTTTTTGGCCAAATCACTTTCTTACAGCTTCTCAATGCATTTCTTCAAAATGGCTCTGAGCACTATGCGACTTAACATCTGTGGTCATCAGTCGCCTAGAACTTAGAACTAATTAAACCTAACTAACCTAAGGACATCACACACATCCATGCCCGAGGCAGGATACTTCCAATTCATTACTAATCGTTCTCTTTTATAGCCTACCCCATCTTAAGCTAACTCGAATCTACTGAGGTCAGATGCTAAACTAAGGGACGAGGCAATGCAGCAGCACAAAACAATTAATAGAAACAGCAATAAAAAAATGGAAGTTGTCAAAGCAAGCAGCAATATTACAACTAATATAAGGCAATAAAAAAATGGAAGTTGTCAAAGCAAGCAGCAATATTACAATTAATATAAGGCAATGCGCAGCAAACAAGAAAAACAAATCCGTAGTAAAACTGGCTTAACAGAGTAATCCAAAGTCAAATTCAGTAACATTATGCCTGGCAAATAGGAGCAGCAAATGCAATAACATTTACCTAAACATGACAAAGCTCAAGCAGAAAAAAATATTACGTTAAAGACATCAATGTACAAATGGAAATGTCTAGTCACATATTAATACCTACGTATGTCATTAAAGTGGTGCACCACAAAACTAATTCTACAAAAGATATTACCAAGTAGTTGAAAGGAAAATTAAGTATGCAGTAACTGTTATTAATCCCTTCTTATTGTTCTTTCCTTTCCAAGTGCTCGTTTTTCGAAGAACGTGCATCATAAAATGACTATTTAATACATCTGTTGACAGAAAGTGTTCACATTAGGAAATGCATTTAATTTATTTTATAAAACCAATGCTGCAACACAGCTGGAAACCAAGAATCAAATGAAATAAGCAACTATGAAAGGCAAAGCATAATAATATCATTCAATATTCATGTGACATTTCATAAGTTAGTACAAATTCTCTCAACTCTCGTAGAAAGACGCTTGTCATTATCAGGTGTACCGATGTAAGTAAGTATCTTTCCAAGTAAGGAGCGTGTCGTTTTGCGATGCTTTCTACAAAGGAATGTCAATAGCGAGGATAATGGCCTCTTTTTTTCACCTAATGACTTTCTTTTGTCAGGTGGCTGTCGCGCAGCTGAGTGCCCATGACTCATTATGTGCAGGTGGTCACTTAACTGTCTTACCGAAATATTTACGACAGCAGTTTCCGCTACAGTGACAGTCCCATATAAAAATATTTCACAGGTTAAGAATTTGCGTTACACATCTGTAGAAAGAAAATCCTATTGATATAACAGTGTCCAAAAAATTTTCGTCGGCATTGTAATACATTCACGCATTTACATACATTGCATAACTCTTAAAGTACTATTCTTGATTTCCAACAACCTTTTTCACAAACCAGAGTCCCTAACCACTACTCATTATTCCTTACCTTATTCGTCGACACTTCTTCAATATTTCATCGTAACAGATACATAGCATAATCAAATAACTCATATAGCATCAGCTTATTGATCATAAACATAGCGCAACAGCATAATACATATTGTCATCATTTCATAATAAAACCTCAGCCAAATCTCAAAATCATCGTAGCTTTCTACAATAACTTCAAAACCTAAAAAATATTCTCTGCTCATTTCAATAGTGTCATCTACCTCAAACGTACTTTAAAATCATGATCCCATACCAAATACATCATTCAAAGCTCTCATAGTTCACAATGGTTCCGAAAAATATGAAAATTTCACAAAGTACAGACAAAATACAATTTCATAAATGTGAAGTTATCCAACCATGTAATTACGCAAGCATCTGTCACTGACGTAGTAAAATAAATATTTGTCTCTCTCAGTTAAATGATCAGATAGCTGTGTAATTCTGTCTTAGAGAAATATGGTACCGATGTGTAAAGTTGTATGGCAAATACCATATTAGCTAGGGCTCCTTGTGCTTGCCATACACATGGTACACAAAGTATGCGTGTACCCTCCTGAGGATCAATGTAATTATATCCTCAGGTGTTACAGATTACAGCAATGGAATGAAATGTATCACCGGAAACCTTTGTATCATTGTACCTTAAATATCTTTAAAAATATATGTTTTAAGTACAAAATTAATCACTCAAATACGTGTACTGTAGCGCTAAACTGTGCGTCATGTTGTAAGATAATCTCTGTGGAAGTGACGTAGTTATCGTCCTCCGAAAGCTATGTTCTACAGAAGTCAATGTACGTACCTCATGATAAACAAAAGTGAAATGCTTTGCGTATAGATATCGTAGTTACTACGCTTATTGCCGTGATGAAGTAAGTACTGTACTGTAACGTATTGTTGTGCTACAGAAAAAGCTCTCTCATTGTAGCTATACCACAAAGTTACTACTAAAACATGTTTTCCTTTCCAAAAGAATTCAGAAAAACTGTGCAGATATAAAACAGATACACCGCAAAAGCACAATGTAAATTGTGTCACACATTAGTAGCGACCTGATATAATCGTGTAGATATCAAAGAAACCAAATGCTAAGTCATCTTTAATCTCACAGAAAGTACTTCAAATAAAGAATGTCTTCTCAACTAAACCAAAATTTTGCATTAAAATCTTATGAAGAGTATATGTTCTAAGTATGTAAGCCTTATAGTCGTTACGTAATCGTGCAACTAACAAGCAAAAATATACACACACAATAACACTGTGACGTCTGTTCACTATAACAATGCATTCGTAATTTCTGTGTAAATAAGTTCTCTTGGTTCATGACTGGCTATTTAACTTCAAACATTGTTGCATGTTAACAGTTTCTCAGTGTGAAAAATTGTACTAGTAGCGTGAAGTGAAAAATTTTATGGCAAAGACTAAGTTAAAAAGCAGATTATCTCTCAATAAACGGTTTTACATGTGAAATAAGGTGCAATCCTTTACTCTTCATAGTACTCAGAGTTTCAACTTGATCGCAATTATCATGCGGTAAACGTCGGTAAAGAATACTGGAGATTTGTTTCAAGTTTAGCGCCTATGTTATTTTTCTCTGAGCCAGCCGGCGCACGTGGCTGCCTGCGGTGCGAGTCATTGTCTGCTATCTCTTTGTTGGCGTGCGTCGTTATTTGGATTAGGAGACCTAACTTCTGCAAATTCACCTTGTCGAAAGGGCCCTGCTCTGTTTGAATCCCGCCAGTTCTGATGAAATTCCGGTCTGTCGTTATGATTATATCGTCTGTCGTCATGTCGGTAGTTCCTGTAGTTTCTTTCTTGTCGGTTAAGTGGTGGAGAATTTCTCCCTGAATTATCACTGCGCGGTGGACCCTTGCGTCTGAAATTATTCTGTCTCCCGTGATAATAATAGTTCTGGTTGCCATATTGTCTGTTTCTATGATTGTCTGTGTAATATTCATTACTACGGAAATGCGATCATTCTCTGTAACTATTACTCTGCCAGTGGTTGTCATATGGGTGGTGTCTATTTTGGTCACGATTTGTGTTGTGAGAATAGCCTTGTCGTGTCCAGTTATTGTTTCTTTCATAGCGGAATTGCGACGGATGTGACCTGTAGTGATTGTTTTCCTGTTTTCGCATCCCTCTACTGTCTGTGTCAATTTCTAATTCTTGTAAGAGTCCCTGAAAAGCTTCAATGTCGTCTTTACAACGCCCTGCCAAAATAATATTCCTTAAATGTTCCGGCAATTTCATTAAGCAAATGCGGATGAGTTCTGAAGAGCTGTATGGGTTTCAAAGATATTGATTCTTATGCAACATGTCTTCAAAATATTTGACAAGACTGGAAAATTCAGATTTTTCAAAGTGTTTCATCATCATGATGCTATGTTTTACTCGGCCTTCTGTAGCTTGAGACCAATATGCTGAGAGGAAGGCATGATAAAATTCTCCTTCGCTGTCTAATCGTGAATGACCGATCGCATTCTTACAGTTGGCTCATTCTCCAAGTAGCCACATATAAATTCTAACCTGTGCTCCAGTGACCAGTTGGGAGGAAAACAATGAGAGAACTGATGGAGCCACGCTTGTGGATGAATGTCGTTGCCAGAATTCTTAAATGTTTTGAATTTACGTGCAGTAATGAATAGCTTATAGTCAAAATCATCGTGTCGGCGAGTAGCATATCGGTCATTGTTACGTCGTGTCGGCGGTTCCATATCAAAATTCGGTGCACTTTGCCAATTTCTTTCATGATTTCCGAAATGCTCTGTGTTATTATTTTGTGGCTTTTCCGTATTTCTAAGTTCCTCTTCCCGTGATGGAGCGCGAGTGTCCTCTGAAATATGTAATTTTTTGTATAACCTGCGTCAATTGATCTTGTACTTCCAGGATATCTCTTTTGTATTGCGTATTAATTTGATTCTGATTTTGTTTGAGTTTCTTAATTTGTTCACACTCTTCTGTGTCAGTGATGGCTACAGGTCTTGTGTCATTCAGATCATCGTCTACCTTTGCAGATAAATTAGTGAACTGATCCGAAAGTTCGGCTACTTTCTCCGATAGTGAACACATTTCCTCAGTGTGTTTATCTGAACCAAGTTTCAGAGTGTCCATTTGTGTTCAAATCGAATCTACTTTGTCCTTTAAGATTTCCTGAGTTTTTGCAAGTTGAGTAACCGAATCGGTGGATGCAACTGAGTCCATTTTAGCTTGCAAGGTGTCATGATTTTGACGAACAATAGTTTGCAGTTCTTTTATGGCTGCTTCGTGATTCTGTAATGCATTTTCATGCCGCAAAAAATAGGTTGAAAATGCTCACAAATTTGTGTTTTTACGTCATTACAGATTTTTTGACATTTCGATTCACTGTTATGTAACTCAGTAGTTAAATCTTCACGTGTTTGTTCAAGTGTGGTGTTTAACTTCCGAAGATTTTGTTCCATTGTGTCTAGCTTTTGAAGCTCCTGCTTTGTTTGCCTCTGATTTTGTTCCAAGGTGTCTAACTTTTGAAGATTTTGTCCCATTTGTTTCTGATTTTGTTCAAGCGTTGTGTCTAACTTTTGTAGCCTTTGTCCCATTTGTTGCATTAACTGTAATAACAGTGCACTGGTGTCTGAAACATGTTCCTCAGTGCTATTCGGCAGTGCCTTTGAACCGGCAATATTCGCATTATGAAAAGCAGAAAATGTGTCTTGATTTATTTGAGAAAACGGTGGGGACGCAAAACCTGAATCAACAGTGTTTGCAAGATTGTGTCTTGTCATTTCGGAATCCTGAGGCGAGCTGTTGCCGACCGATTGATCGATAATGCTTCCCTGTTCACTAATTGTTTCACTGCCTACACCATTATTTGCAGCCTGCTCCATTTCCCTATGTACAATTACCAAATTACTACTTTGCACATTAGTTAATTCATTACTCGGTGGCGCTAACACAATGCTTTCGTCTTCACTGTCATTTCCTAGTTTACTTTGGAGCCTAGTATTACGTTTTTCACACGCCATTATTGTCACAATATTTCAGACGACAAAACAGAAAACCACAATTTGAAGAGCAAAGTAAGAAAACAAATTAACGTAGCACTGAAAATAATATCTCGTTAATTGCAAGCGCAGCTGCGAAATACTTGCTGCAAATCTACATGCATTCCACAACTGTATTACTGTACAACAATGAAAAACTACAACTACAAAGGAAATTCTCTCTATAATTACACGCTAGCAATAAACAAAAGCTACACTAATTACACAAACTACAAGAAAAAAATCAGAAGATTCCAGTTAGGTATCCTCGGCTAAGTGTCGACACATGAAACGTCCTCATTGAACAATTATCCACGAATGTGCTTAAACTGACACACAATATTTTTAACGCAACGCAATCTGACTTTCAAAAATCCCTACAAAAGAAAGGCCTTGACTAACATTAACCTATACCTTTCACAAATCACTTACCTCACCAAAAATCTTCGGTACTCAAACTACTGCAATACAGCGAGCGCCACTACTGCCAGCTAAATAAAGATTCAAACTACAGAAGGCACTAACTACTGATAGGCATAGTTAGCGAATGAAAGATTTTAATAGAGAATAAACAATGTATTTACCTTAATAGTCATCATATATACACTCCTGGAAATTGAAATAAGAACACCATGAATTCATAGTCCCAGGAAGGGAAACTTTATTGACACATTCCTGGGGTCAGATACATCACATGATCACACTGACAGAACCACAGGCACATAGACACAGGCAACAGAGCATGCACAATGTCGGCACTAGTACAGTGTATATCCACCTTTCGCAGCAATGCAGGCTGCTATTCTCCCATGGAGACGATTGTAGAGATGCTGGATGTAGTCCTGTGGAACGGCTTGCCATGCCATTTCCACCTGGCGCCTCAGTTGGACCAGCGTTCGTGATGGACGTGCAGACCGCGTGAGACGACGCTTCATCCAGTCCCAAACATGCTCAATGGGGGACAGATCCGGAGATCTAGCTGGCCAGGGTAGTTGACTTACACCTTCTAGAGCACGTTGGGTGGCACGGGGTATATGCGGACGTGCATTGTCCTGTTGGAACAGCAAGTTCCCTTGCCGGTCTAGGAATGGTAGAACGATGGATTCGATGACGGTTCGGATGTACCGTGCACTATTCAGTGTCCCCTCGACGATCACCAGAAGTGTACGGCCAGTGTAGGAGATCGCTCCCCACACCATGATGCCGGGTGTTGGCCCTGTGTGTCTGGGTCGTATGCAGTCCTGATTGTGGCGCTCACCTGCACGGCGTCAAACACGCATACGACCATCATTGGCACCAAGGCAGAAGCGACTCTCATCGCTGAAGACGACACGTCTCCATTCGTCCCTCCATTCACGCCTGTCGCGACACCACTGGAGGCGGGCTGCACGATGTTGGGGCGTGAGCGGAAGACGGCTTAACGGTGTGCAGGACCGTAGCCCAGCTTCATGGAGACGGTTGCGAATGGTCCTCGCCGATACCCCAGGAGCAACAGTGTCCCTAATTTGCTGGGAAGTGGCGGTGCGGTCCCCTACGGCACTGCGTAGGATCCTACGGTCTTGGCGTGCATCCGTGCGTCGCTGCGGTCCGGTCCCAGGTCGACGGGCACGTGCACCTTCCGCCGACCACTGGCGACAACATCGATGTACTGTGGAGACCTCACGCCCCACGTGTTGAGCAATTCGGCGGTATGTCCACCCCGCCTCCCGCATGCCCACTATACGCCCTCGCTCAAAGTCCGTCAACTGCACATACGGTTCACGTCCACGCTGTCGCGGCATGCTACCAGTGTTAAAGACTACGATGGAGCTCCGTATGCCACGGCAAACTTGCTGACACTGACGGCGGCGGTGCACAAATGCTGCGCAGCTAGCGCCTTTCGACGGCCAACACCGCGGTTCCTGGTGTGTCCGCTGTGCCGTGCGTGTGACCATTGCTTGTACAGCCCTCTCGCAGTGTCCGGAGCAAGTATGGTGGGTCTGACACACCAATGTCAATGTGTTCTTTTTTCCATTTCCAGGAGTGTATATCAGTTCATGACATCCATTCTTACAAATTTCAAATCTCCGCCATCCCTCTCCCCACATCCACCACTGCTGGCGGCTCACCTCCAACTACCAACGCTACGAGCTTATCCAGCTGCTCAACACTACAATGGCAGACAACAATGCAAACGAGCCACAGACTGCACACAGCACAGCCAGTGATTTTCATACAGAGCGCTACGTGGCGTTACCAATAAGAAAACCTAAACAGTCTACTTACATCTTTAACACCTGTCCTTGGCAACAGAGAGTTATAGTGAAAATTTATTACATTATTGTTTAATAAAACAGTAGTTTAGCTCATATAATGCAAGTTATTATCTCCTTGTTGAAATAAACTAAGATTATACTGTGATTTTGATCATACGTGTCTTACCTTGGCAACATAAGGAAACCTATTCGTTTAATGTGTACAAAGTGCGCCACGTGCCCGGCCGTGTTAAGAAAAACGGCGCGCCCGCTCGAGGGTTAAGTATGAGAGTGGTTTCCGGAACGTTTGTGTAGCGTGTATATGGGACGAGACGAGGGTACCCGCCCGGTATTTGCCTAACTGAAAGTGAGAAACCGACAAAGAACTACATTCACGCCGGCCGGCTCACCAACTCCCGTCGTTAATCAGCGAAGCGGATTCGATCCAGGGCAGCCTCGTCTCTCCGTATCCCGAAAGAGGTGCTGTAACATACTAGGTTATCCTGGCGGGTATTATGCTGCAAGAATGTTAACCAGAAAATTTTCAAATAGTTGAGTAAAAAGAAATTGAGTAAAAAGCAATCTGTTTCAGCTTGTACGGTGCCAACAACATATTCATTGTACTGAATGACGTGCTTTTAACTATGTTCTCATGCCACGGAGCAACGGCAATGGAATAATAAATCTGGATAAATTATTTAAACTCCGTTCGCGTGTGACAGTTTTCGTCTGTGTATGTGTCCAAGAGTCTGAACAAATTTTGTCTTGGACTCTACGCCCGTGAACGGCTCCATGTATTTTAAAAAGTGTTGTCTCCTTTTATAGGTCCACCATTTTTTCTCTAATTGTCTTCATTTGTCTCTTTTGTGTTTCTCTATGGCCAAAGAGCGGCGTAGTATGCTGCTGCTGTGCTGCCTGTAAACAGGTTTGAAATAACAATATAGAAAAGAATTTTAACTATACGAAAAAAAACTGTAATGCGAAGATGACGTTATTAACTTTTCTTGTAGTGAAAGTAGTGGATGCAGTTGTCGTTTTGATAGAGTATGACAGACACCGTTGCACCTACTTCTAGCTGCATTCGCTTGAACAGCCTACTTTTAAACTTGCACCGAATATTCATATACATCGGTCATTGCTCTCGCTCTACAGATAATCCTATACTTTATACAATGGCTGGTGTGCAGGTGTGAGATTCACGACTACTTTTGTAGGATTACAGCGACAAGCAAACAACAAAAATTGCGCAAGACATACACCTTACTCGACCGCTACGGTCACAGGTTCGAATCCTGCCTCGGGCATGGATATGTGTGATGTCCTTAGGTTAATTAAGTTTAATTAGTTCTACGTTATAGGCGACTGATGACCTGAGAAGTTAAGTCGCATAGTGCTCAGAGCCATTTGAACCATTTAAACACCTTACAGTTCGAAACAAAACGAATAACGTGAAACAGGGCACCTAGTATAGGAGCTATTTGTGGAATCATGTCCCAAAATGCAGGTTTTGACACCCAGATCAAGTATCATACTTAGTTACAGTTACTAAATTACGAAATCCACTAACCAGCACTTTAGGACAATTCACGGAATTCACTTCTTGTCCCTCCTGCACATTCGTGCACATGCAGGTCATCACATAATGTTTTGCAGTTCTGTGTTCTCATGAAAGATGAATACGTTGTGTTGCAAAACAGCAGTTCAGTATCGTGGATAGAACTGTTACGTGTTTTGAGAATGAACCCGTGGTCCAAGTATTCTATCTTCTTTTTATTATCTGTGCAAGAGGCTAGTTTCAAACTCTGGGCCATTTTCTAGCAGGTATGTTAAATTTCCCACTTCATTTGACTTGCAACACATAGCTGATACATGTGGACAGGAATACGTCTTACTTGTATGTGTACTCCTGTACACGTGTACCAGTGATGTATTGAAATGTAAAAAAAAAAAAAAATACGCAAGGTTAAGATAGTAGCCTCAAAATGAACCAAGATTGAAACTTGCTGATCGCACAGGTAATAAAAAGAATCTAGTGAATGTGCTTCTTGTTTTCTTTCACAAAACACATTGAGGGCGTGGATTCAAATAAATCTAAAAAATAAAATTTCGTAACTATTACGTGTACAAGTGAGCAGGTTCGAATGAGATCGTTATGCTGCTAGCATATGGCAAAGTTAATGGCAGTGGGAGAGGTTCTGAACGTCTGGTATGTGGCAGTGCAGTCTTTACTGGCGAACTTCGTTGATGAAATCTTCCCAGGTTTTCATCCGAGTCACGGGACCGTGCTGTCACAACGTTCCGACTACTTTCCTGTTCTTTAGCTGCTGAAGTGCAGATGCTTCTGTCGAGGGCCTAACGCGATAATCAGTCTCAAGCCTCTGAAAGAGATGGTGTGGCCGGTGCAGACGGTCCGGCCAAGGGTGGAAGGGGAATGAGGGAGGGGGGGACACAAGCGGCATACAGCAGGGTGAACGGTTCGGGACGTCGAGTCTATATTGCTGTCCAGGAAAAGTTACTATTAGGCCTCCTATTGAAGGCAGCCTGCATCATTCTACTTTCGTGATATTAGGAGAAATCGTGAATACCGTAAAATTGGAAGTACCTACCGTAATTTTGGTTTGAAGGGTTACCAGAATTATAGCTTGTGTGTAGAGTAAAACCAGTTTTCTGTGCATCTCCCCCTTCAATATACACACTGTAGCATCTGTCAATCAGAAATTTATTCTATCTAACACGGGCCTTCTAAATACTGCAAAAAATTTGATCTTTGTGCTTTCCGGGTTTCTGGGCCAAAAATGACCATGTTCACACACTTCGAACACTCGCCTTTAAGAAGGCGATGTTGAGAAACGTCGAAGTCGAACAGATCACCGGCACTCGTCAAGGAGTGCAAGCGTTGTTATGTAAACGTAAAGGTCGTGTGACTAGGGCCTCCCGTCGGGTACACCGTTCGTCGGGTGCAAGTATTTCGATTTGACGCCACTTCGGCGACTTGCGCGCCGACGGTGATGAAATGATGATGATTAGGACAACAGAACACCAAGTCCCTTATCGGAGAAAATCTCCGACTCAGCCGGGAATCGAATCCGTGCCCTTAGAATTAACATTCTGTCGCGCTGACCACTTACTTTTTGTTTATTTCACTTTCTATTTTTTCTTGTCTTTTTTCTTTTTTTACATTTTATTTCTGTCGCGCTGACCACTTTTTTTAACTCTCTTAAATTTTTTATCGGTATAGTGGACCGGTGTGGGCTCTGGGAGAATTTTTGGTGCAACAGCAGACCATTCAGCTACCGGAAGCGGACAACGTTGTTATGCTAAGTGTGCAGTTCAAAAATGTTCAAATGTTTTTGAAATCTTATGGGACTGCTAAGGTCATCAGTCCCTAAGCTTACACGCTACTTAACCTAAACAATCCTAAGGACAAACACACACACCCAGGCCCGGGGGGGATTCGAACCTCCGCCGGGACCAGCCGCCGAGTCCATGGCTGCAACGCCTTACACCGTTCGGCTAATCTTGAGCGGCTAAGTGTGCAGTGTTGTCCGCTAACACCTACATCAGTAGCATACGCAGAAGTCCTGATAGTAACAGTGGAGGATACACACGACGAGAACAGACAGAGCAGTCGTATTTATACTATTGCTAACCACAGTCACAAACATCGTTCTGAAGTTCACTGGAAAAGGCATGTTTGCCTGAGACAGCACTGTGAAATGACAAATACTCTGAACAGTGCTGACGAAAATCACTTACGCAAATGGTTAGAGCACACTCATTTTGAAAGTGTGGAGTGGGATAAACTGTAATTAGTTCACAAGGGTTCAGCTAGAGCCAAACATTCTAGCAGGATCCATCTACCGGTTTATATTGATGTACAAAACGTAAGGACGAAGGTGAATTTCTCACCTTGTGTCAATGCAAGTAACAGCACGATGAAAGATGGTCCATGCATAAAGAGAACTGCTACGGAATAGCACAGAAGTTAAATGAAAGAAAAACACAATAAGACGAACAGAAATGGCACTTTTGTTTAAGGGGGGTAGGATGACAAACGGGCCGACTTGGAGCACGAGAGGCGCCACAGGACATTTTAATTTCTACTGTATATACTTTTACAAACAAATTCATAAAACTTTCGTAGCATGACCAGGAAGGATTCAGGATTCATACTCATAGCAGTGGAAGCTCTAAAACGTAACAAAACACATTTTTTCTTATATGTGATATTTCATCATTTTTTCACTTACTACTGGCTGCATTCGTTGCTGTAGGTACACTTTTCCCACTAAGTAAGAGAGATTCTTCGATGACTTTTGCTCAGCATACAAACCATAGTTACAGGTGTATGAAACTCTAGAAGTTCTTTAATTTAGCAGGCCGGAGTGGCCGAGCGGTTCTAGGCGCTACAGTCTGGAACCGCGAGACCGCTACGGTCGCAGGTTCGAATCCTTCCTCGGGCATGGATGTGTGTGATGTCCTTGGGTTAGTTAGGTTTAAGTAGTTCTAAGTTCTAGGGGACTGATGATCTCCGAAGTTAAGCTCCATAGTGCTCAGAGCCATATTAACCACATTAAATTTATGAAAAAATGAATGAAATCTTAAATTTTAAACTTCATGTTTAGAAAAAAACTCAAGTTTTATAGTTAATTTTCTCAATTTTCCACAGTTTTTTAATCGATTTGGAAAATTCATACACCTCTAACTACTTTTTGTATGCTATGATAAATTCATCGAAGAATCTCTCTTACTTAGGAAGAAAAGAGTACCTATAGCAACAAATGCAGCTAGTAATAAGTGAAAAAATGATGAAATTTCACATGTAAAACAAGGTATTTTGCTACGATTTTGAACTCCCACTACAATGAGTGTAAGTCCTCAATCCTTCCTGGCCATGGTGACAAAGTTTTATGAATTTATTTGTAAAAGTATAGACAGTAGAAAGTAAAAAGTCCTGTGGTGCCTGTCCTGCTCCAAGTCGGCCCGTTTGACGTCCTACCCCCCTTGAAGACAATAGTTATACAGAAGTCATTCAGATTCGTGATGATGCGTTCGAAGTTAGAAAAGGAGGTACATGGTTACTAATAGCCTGTGTGGTCACCGCGGATGGCAAAGCATACTCTGCAACATGCTACCGCACTAGCGCCCAGGTCGGCAGTTGTACGGCGTTTCATTCCATCACCAGTGCAGTTGACAATTGTTGGATGGTCGTTGGCACATGTGGAAGTACTTCCCAAAGCATTCCAGTAGTGCTCGATTGGATTTAAGACGAGGCGAAGGTTCAGACTAATACCCTCATTTCCCAAGAGTTCTCCACAGGCGCTGTTCGATGCGGTCGTGCATTGTCACCCACAGACTTGAAGTCAAGGTCGAATGCTGCCCTGAAAAGGCGCACATTGGGTAAATTGTACAGTATCATAATCGCATTGACCATTGCGTTACCGTGTTCAAAGAGTAGGACAGTACGCCAACGCAACATTGTGTGTTGCTACACCGTAACACGTGGACTACAAAAACCTATATCTGCTACAATGTTCCAGCGTCCATGACATATTTCCATCCCCAACCATACGACGGTACGTCCAGCAATCTCATACTGTGTCTATCGATTTTTTCACCACTAACTTAGGAGGGGCGAATACAGTACCTCACTAGGAAAATATAATCGTTCATCTTTATCAGCAACCATTTACAAGTGACTGAAATTAGCTAAGGTTAAGTACCGAACAGGACTGCTGAAATAGCGACTATGACTGTCTGAAACTGTTATCAGCTGCAAAATAACATCAATATCTAATAACCCCCCCCCACACATACAAACATATCGATGTTGCATATTGTAATAGGCAATTGTAAAACTATGAAAACTCGAGCAAAATAAAGTTTATTTATTTTCGTCGCAATTTATTAGAGTTAGCGCACTTTGCAGGAACAATGGACCTTCAAATTAAATATTTCCAATTGATTGTGTTAGTTATTAAAGTGGATGCAGCTTGCATATTGGCACTGCCTGTAAAAAGTTCTAGGTTGAGCGACTCTCGATAATGGTAACAGATTAGTAGTTGTACCACACTTTTCAATTTCTGGGATTTTGAATTAAATATTTATGAATCTAAATTGTCTGCATAACTTATTAAAGTACGCAAAGTTCAGTAATTGATACGACTTAAATAAATTATAGGTTAGCAACTCGCCGGAAGCTTCATCTAAGTACCACACATTTAATTCATGTAGAGCACTGCTGCAGATTTAACTTTAAGTTCGATATTCCTATCGCACTTTAGAAACAGAATTGACCGTCAAATTAAATTAATTCCGTTTCTAAATTGTCTGTGTAAATCATGAAAATACACAGGGCACCCTTACTGAAAACATTAAGTTAATCTAGAGAACTACTGGAGATCTTACAAAAAAATGGTTCAAAAGGCTCTGAGCACTATGGCACTTAACATCTGTGGTCATCAGTCCCCTAGAACTCAGAAATACTTAAACATAACTAACCTAAGGACATCACACACATTAATTCCCAAAGCAGGATTCGAACCTGCGACCGTAGCGGTCGCGCAGTTCCAGACTGAAGCGCCTAGAAACGCTCGGCCACAATGGCCGGCAGCAGGTCTTACAGCCTAAAGTACACTGACAATTAGCAAATTAAACAATGACAAATCGCAGAAACCAGTTCACCTCCCTCTTGATAATGCGAGCGTACGTTTGACGTAGCAATATTAACAGAATAGTCACAATTAACAATACGAAATGCTGTCACCTGCTGCTGTTACACGGTGGAAATCTACGTTTCCTCTGCCTTATTAACGCAAGAATTATAGAGAGAGGAAATGTAAACCAGAGGGATGTTGATGAGGCAGATGTGAAAGTATTGTATCTAAATTTTTGATTGTGCTCAGAGGAGTCATGAAAATTAATCAAGAGGCAGTACAGTAGATGAGGCAGATGTCGAAGTATGTGACCGGAAACTCTCTTCATACTATTAGGTGGAGAGAGTGTCTGGCAATAGATCAAATAATTAATATTTTGCAGAACATCAGGGAAATGTTTCCAATTTAATAACAATTTTTTTATCTTATCGGGATTCTGGATTTTTAAAACAGTAGTGATTATGTTGTTCATAGTTTGTTTCTTGATTGTAAAGTGCTCCGATGTTCCACGAACTGAGGAAAAAGTTTCTCGAAGTGCTCCTTCGTCGGATGAGCTAGATTCTAAGGAAGCTTTGAAGTTAGGTAGGTCTTATTATTCAGCAGTGCGGTTTTTTTTAAAGCAGGAGGGACGACTGATGTGAAGAAGATTCTGTAATAGGAACAACCGCGGGCTCAATACGGTTTTAGATTTTAGAAGTGTCAGCATACGTGGCAATGCACTATCTTGACATGGAACATTTATGAACATACGTTACCTACTTCCAAGCAAGCATTTATAAAGACCTTATAAAAGGAAAACAGAAATACCTGGTACTTTTTTACTGAAATGCATAGATAATCTTACGTCCTAATTTCGTAAGTCGACAAAGCTTTTTACGCTTTATAGCAGATCCGCATCACCATATCAGTTACAGGAAACTGCCTCACAGTTATTTAAGTTACTAATGAGGAAGCAAACAATTCTAATTATCACTGAACCACAGCGCAGAACAACGATGCCGGCATCAAATTTATATAAATATAGATGCTTCAGCACTTCACAGCGACTTCAAGAAGGTGCTCAAAAAATGTGTGAAACCTTATGGGACTTAACTACTAAGGTCATCAGTCCCTAAGCTTACACACTACTTAACCTAAATTATCCTAAGGACAAACACACACACCCATGCCCGAGGGAGGACTTGAACCTCCGCCGGGACCAGCCGCACAGTCCATGACCGTAGCGCCTTAGAACGCTCGGAAGAAACTGCTGTACTTTGAGAAAAACACGCAGTTGGTACTATCATTCGCCTTGCTCGTAATACCGTATCTGCAACGGTTTATCACAAGTCATGTACAACATACACAGTGGGCGGTACCTCGTTAGCATTTTTAATCGTCCACTTCCCGTTCCATTTGCTACCGAAAAACGGCTGGATACGTACGTGCGTCCTCTTATCTCGTCCTCATGGCACTTACCGGGAAATATACGGCAGAGACAGTAGAATGGTATCTCAGTACCCTGAAAAACAGGGGCACTAAATTTATACAATAGCTGTCCGCGAAGAGAACGTCTTTCCTACTTAAACTTTGCCCATTTACATTCCTCAGAATTTCCGCAATAATTTCGTGTGGTTTAATCTCAAGAGTTACAACCCCAATTATAAGTCATTAAAATATTTCCTATCGTCTTCATAACCGCTTTTGAAAGGGAAAATTTCTGAAATGGAAACTAATCTGTTTGAAATGAAATAAATGAATACCCGAAATGCAAAATAAATAGTTAAAATTTAACCTCTTAATTCAATTTCTTGAAATGAAGGTTTCGGAAAAAAAGAAAACGATTAACAAAAAACAGAACAGTGTTTAGTTTAAGTCTGGAACAGTCTATGGTGCACTCATTAATTGGCACTGACAATTTGTGTTGAAAGGAATGTAATGAATGACCGCGAGCAGGTTCCTGTTATCAAAACCCGTGCCTGCCAATTCCAAACGTCTAAAGACCTTAGAAAATCGTAGAGAAAAGATTTCACTCATTCGTGAAGTAAATAATATTATCTTTTTTCGCAAGAAAGATGAGTTCTATTCCGCAAGTTCTTCAAACTAAGTTACAAATCTCATTGTTTCCGTGAATATTATCGCCATATCCTTAACAAAAACTTTCTAGTCAACATGAATTAGAAAATGGCGGTTTGTAATAATACCACAATAACACCACATACAATATCTATCCAAGACGTATACTTTCCAAGTAACTATACATGTTAGATTAACAATTGATGTAGGTTCCATAGAAGGTTGGGCCAACCATGGGCATACTAGCGTTCGAACAGGATATAGATTTCCCGATACGCCGCAGTGTTCAGTGCAGTATCGAGTTTTTTGGAACAATCGCGTTACATTTGACTTGCTCGGATAGATTGCAAGGGACCAGCAAGAAACTACAAATCAGCCACAACAATAAGCTATGGCTCTGCTTAAAATTTGGCAGTTTCGTGAAACACTGACGAAAACAGCACTGCACAAATGTCTACTGTGTTTGATCGAATTTATAATACGAATCCTCATACAGTACTTCTATGCTTGGATGTATATATGAGTAAAAAACATTTACGATAATTTTTAAGTAAAGGTAACAGACAAAGACGATATTACTTCACTGAACGCAGTATGGCATTTCAGTTTTTGTAAAGGGCGGTAATGGTTATCAGGTAGGCTGCAAATGACTAATTCAATCCCTGTTCATATTTTACGATAAGTGTAACTAAATCCCGAGACTGGCAAGAGATCGAGAATGAGATAGAATTGCGATTTCCATCTTTTATTTATTCGTCAGCTGCTGTTGTTACCTTTACGTTTTTCACAGTAATTTATATTCCTATAATCCATAGTGCGTTGCGAACGTTAACATACACCACTGGCCATTAAAATTGCTACACCACGAATATGACGTGCTACAGACGCGAAATTTAACCGACAGGAAGATGATGCTGTACGTGCCTTTCTGTATACAGAAAATGTTCGACCGCTGCCCTGTCCAGCACTTTCTCCAGATCTCTCACCAATTGAAAACGTCTGGTCAATGGTGGCCGAGCAACTGGCTCGTCACAATACTCCAATCACTACTCTTGATGAACTGTGGTATCGTGTTGAAGCTGTATTGGCAACTGTACCTGTACACACCATCCAAGCTCTGTCTGACTCAATTCCCACGCGTCTCAAGGCCGGAAGTGGTTGTTCTGGGTACTGATTTCTCAGGAAATTTTGCGTGAAAATGTAATTAACATGTCACTTCTAGTATAATATATTTGTCCAATGAATACCCGTTTATCATCTGCATTTCTTGTTGATGTAGCAGTTTTAATGGCCAGTAATGTACAAAACAAATCGTTCCGATAGTGCCTACAAAAGTCACTAGAACGTAGGTCGATAAAAAGATTGAAAAGAAACTGATATTTCCCGAATTATGACGTAAATTCTTCGAACATTTCGAATTCTGTTCAAATACAGTCCTATCCAGAGAATAGCACTGCGCGTCACTGATCGCAGAGCTCCCTCTCGCAGTCGATAAGCAAAAATGGATTACCGTTTTCCATAAGTGTTGATTTCATCAACATGTCCTGCGACTGCCAGCCTTCCATAGGAATTACTACGCATTGCTTAGTGATGGACTCGAGCAAATGAAGCAATGTATTTATTCGATTGCCATTCATTCATCCGTTTGATTGCAATCAATATATGGGGGCAATAAATTGGAAACACACATGAAATGACACAGCTTCAGTTACTTTACTGGTCTCATACAGATGGTTTCACAGATGAAATGACACAGCTTCAGTTAATTTACTCGTCTCATGCAGATATGTTTTTTTATACATAGACTGAAGCAGCGAGTAAAAGTTTGTACCGAGGCCGCGAAACGAACCTGGGTCTCCCGCTTAGTAGGCAGGTGCGTTACTCGATAAGCCGCCTCGGCGCAGTGGTCAACACAACTGCACGGGTTACCATGCCAGGCTCCCTCCTCTATCCAAACACCCATTGCAGCTCCAGCATATTTACATTTCTCCTTGTACACGAATAGAATTGCCGAGGCTGTCCATGTAATGGACTTGCATCCAAACATCGAGCGTAAGTGGGGGATCCAGCCTGAAACCAAGGTGAAGGTTCTTATACAGATAAAATGACGTAACTTCAGAGACCATGCTAAGGTCGCTTCGTATATAATGTATCTGTCTAGTAGGCGGAAGACCCAGGTGCAATTGCCAGTCTTGGTAAAACTTTTCACTCGCTGTCACAGTCTATGTACCTAAAATGAAATCTGTATGAGACCAGTAAAGTGTCTGAGGTTGTCATTTCACTTTTATAAGTGCCTTCGTCTGGGTTTCAGGCTGGATCACCCATTTACGTTCGATGCTGAGCTGCTATTTCAGAAATAGCATCGGCAATTTTGTTCGTGTGTAAGAGCAAATGTAAAGTAGACTGAGGCGGCAGTGTGAATTTTATCGAATTGGAAGCGTGTGCAGTCGCTGTAAAAACGGTGGCTTAGTGGCGCCGGCACTGTAGCTCAGCGTGTTCGGTTAACTGCCCTCTGTAATAAAAAAAAAAAAAACTGAGTTCACCATCAACAACGAACTGAAACGGGTGTCTTACGACGTCCGCCCCGAGTAGATGTAACGAACAAAACCGAACAAAATGAGATTAAAACAAAAAAAGCGTGTTCGGTAACAGAGTGAATGGATACATAACGAACTTCAAGGGATGTGTTAAGACGTCTGCTAACACCAAACAATAACGAACAAAATGAAAATAGAAAAACGTGGCTAACACACATGATTAGTAAGCAGGATACAAGGGAATGTTTCGCGGTCTTGGTATAAATTTTCACTCGTCGCTTCAGTCTTCGTACATAAAAACATTTCTCTGTCGGTTGAACAATGTATCTCGTGTTTTAACTTGAACCACTGTTTAGTGTAATAGGTGACTGAGTTATTTCTTCATTCTTCTCCGTCCCCCGTTCCTTCATTAGATGGACTATGTCAGTGGTAAACAACCAGGGTACACATACCCATAGACGGTAGCCCTACTCCCTAGATACTTTAAGATATCACAAGGGGTACGCCGTGGTTAAAATATGCATTACACATATTCATTTAATTACGTACTAGATAGATCAATTCTTCAATTAATCATTTGAAGCTGATTGGTATACTGCTTTGGATTAATTTTCTCCAAATGCAGTTTGTATATTACCAACTGAACTGATACATCGTCTGGGGTACAGAGTTGACATTAAAGCTCTGTTACGAGTGCGAGAAGAAAAAAGGAACAGTACCAAATTTTGATGAGAGTTTAAATCCTTTTTGATTAACTAGGAGTCGTTTGAATCTAATCGCGAAACACTTGTTCAGCCACTTATTTGTGTGAGCAGAAAAATACTTACCGATTTCGTAAACAAGTCTGTTTTGTAGGTGCCATTTGTACAATGGTACCTACTAAACAAACTTGTTAACATTTCAGATCCTCTGAAAAGTAGCAGCGACAGTATTTCACGGGTATGGATACGTACTATTCATGTTCCCCCGTTGGTGCTTCAGTTTCACATTTAGGCGTATCTCTAGCTACCAATAAACGCCATTTACTATTATCAAAATGCGCGGAAGTGTTTAATGTTACCTGACTATAGTAAATGGCATACATATATACTACTGCTTCTACTGTACTGAATATCATGGCTACAGCTTTGAAAGCCGGACTGCAACAAACTACCCATGAAAATGACTGTAACACAAAGCAAGCGTAGTTTACGGAACCAACATTTTACTTGAAAATTGCTACACAGTCGAAACGTCTTAGTATACAAAATAAAAATAACACGAAAACAAATAGCCTACGCAAGAAAATCTTTCTTTTTTTATCAAGACGTTTGTCAGGAAGTATAGATCTGTTGCAAACTAAATTATTTGATGTAGCTTTTAGCTCAGTTAACTTTGTATATGAGGCAAAATGCCGAAACGCTCAGTGGTGTGGGAGTGGAAGAAATTCCATGACTTGATTGAAGATGATCCTCAAGATAAGTTTAGTGCGATGTACAGTGTGTGCGTGGATGACTGATGTACTGAAACAGTATTAATTTTGAAAAATGAAAGCATATTAACGACTGATGACAAATATTTCTCGTGAAAAAGTTCTTGTGACAACGCACAGTATAAAAGCAAGTGACTGAGAAACCAAAAAATAAAAGAGAATTGCGTCTTATCTGTTTTTTAGTCACGCCACTTCAGCATTTACCAAAGGAGATATATATACGTGATTGTTGCAAACCGGGGGAATAAAATAAATTTTAACAAAAGTGTAATAGTCCATTTATTTACATATATAAATTTATAATGTAGCACCAGTTATTCACCATTTGAAACCAACCAAAAATCTATTTTTGATGTCAGAAGGACGAAAAATTCCTGTTTAAGTGAGTAAATACACGATTCTTGAAAATGTTTCATTGTTAGTATCACATTCCTACTTCGCCTCCCTTGCAATAAGTTACGTAATTTGTCTCTTGTTGTAAAACTAAAAAGTCTCAAAAATAATGGAAACGAAATCACTCAGATCCGGAGAGTGAGCAAAACCTTTTATATGACTGACGTATCCGTCGCAGATTTTGTGACGGTTGTGTCACATTAAGTGAAACCGTTGAAACGCGGGGAGTGAGCGAAAATATTCCACACTGCCGACTTAGCCGCAGATACTGGTGTCATTTGGTTGTTACATTTAACTAAATAAATCGGCTGAAAGAAAAAAACCAGTCGGCTGGCTAATAGTTTGTAAAACCATCGAGGCTAAAAGAGAAGTGGGGTGACACTAAAGTCTTACGCTGTACGTTGTTTTGAAGCCAGAGTGAGCAGGGCCTGCCACTATCTCAAACAGCCCCTAATATTAACAGACTACTGTTTATTATTGTTTCTTCTTCATTATTTATGTCCTGTGCGGGCAGTAACTGTTTCATATACTAAAAATTATAGGGCTGACACGAATAACATAGTGTCAGGAAGGGAATTTCGAACTTTTTGTCTTCTTAAGTGCGTATTTGCTTCGGATAACCAGAAGCGGAAGGAAGTGATGTGAAAAAGATTCTTCCATAAACCATTTAATTCCACTTTTACTGTATTTACACAGATAGCAAATGAATGTGGAATTTCGAAACCATTGCTTGTTTGCTTACTGTTATAGGTACTGCTTATTGTTCGTTTTTTTTTTCAGCTATCAAATAGTATGCATAACATTTTTAGCGTTCACGTTCGCAAAAAAACTTATCTAAGTGTTCTTTGCTAGCCCATAAACACGCACAATGAGGGAAAAAGAAGACATGCCATCGTATCATGTGCATATCATCAAAGTGAATGATTATTGAAAGAAACATAACTGCACAGAGGTATACCTGCATGATGAATAGAGTTCTACTTTTATTAGACTGTCAGTGCACTACCAGGTGTAGAAGTATGAAACCGGAATTTGGTTGCAATTAATTTCACGTCTGTATTTTGAAAGTAATAAGCAATATTTTATTGAAAATAATCTCCGGTGCTATTTATACATCTCTCCAACATCTTCAGTAGGCTATGAATGCCACGCATCGAAACGCATTCGATGCGATTCTGCAGGGGTTTTCCTAAGATGATAACAGAAACCAATGCTGTCCGCAAATCGTAATTCGTAGGCACAAAAGTTGACATGTTTACAGGTCTGAAGCAGATACCATTTTATGGAACTTGGGTTACTGTGTGTTGACATTCGTCATTTGCCGTTACAACAAGCAGATGGTGTTGCAGACGCGGTCTCGCTGGAGAGCCTGTATAGGTAGAGAGTGGCCAACCGGACGATACGGCGGCCATTTTTCTGCCAAACTGCGGAAGGGACTTTTGAATGGCCAGTAGTGGAGTACACACTCACCGAATTAAAAGCACAAGACAATATGGCGAAATCATTCGTTAAATGCCTTTGTTTATAAGAATGTGTTATAATAATTTTCACACAGCCAATTTACAAGTCTGTTTTCAAATTTAACTATGTATATTGCAAGTTGTTTTATATGTAGTAAAAAGCAAAAAGACTTACTTCGCATAGATAAGAGTACTTAGTTGGTTTCCACAAGGCTCCTGTTTGATTTATGTCAGCCCTGTTGACTGCGAATGCCCACTGCTTTCGTCTTTCTTTATTGCGTGGAAATGCTAACATGCGAAATCCACCTTCGCCTCTATTGGAACAACGAAATGCAGCACAACCTGGCATCGTTTATGAACGTCTGCAGAACGAATTACGGATGTCAAAAACAACACTGTTTAATTACTAACATGTTTACTTCAGACATGTAGGCCTACCGACTTCATCACAAAAAGCTTCATTATTTCAACTTGTATTTAAGATCCCAAACGCTAGTTACGAACTAAAAACGATATACAACTACATCGAACATGCATGCACAACGCATAACAAGCCTCTCAATAATTCAAATACCTTTTAATCGTTTCCAAAAGTCCTCTGAACTTCAATTCAACTCAAAAGCACGGCGAACATAAGAAGCGCGAGGGACGTATGGCGCCATTTGTCTGCCAAAGCTAATCAACCAATCACGGGCAACTTCACTTATGGCCACTCTCTTTGTATACAGGCTCTCTAGGTCTCACGGCCCTACATTCACGGCTAACATCTTCTTTAGGGAAATTCCGGTTTCATTCTTCTACACCTAGTAGTCTCACTGTAGTTTACCCATCCTCTCAATTCGGGATCTTATCTATGGTGCTTCGTTCAGTGCGTGGCCAATGATAGCAACTTACAGCGTAAAAATAACGATAGATTTTTTTAAATATCTTCCAGCATTGTGGAATGCTATAAATGTGATTAAGGGGATGGTCTCAAACTCTTGAGAGCGTTAAATTGATTATTTTGCTATAACTTGCACGTGAGTAAGTTTTTAGTAACGATAGCCCAACGTGCCTAGCCTACTTGCTTCTTTTCCTGTTAGATTTCTCGCCAGTATGTCTGACAGTTTCTCTGGAAAAATCAGACGCAGCACAATTGGAAAGTACGTCTACTTTGATCATCTGCTTTATTTTACTTTTGAATTTCTCTTTTAGGTTTTCAAAGTATTTAAGCCTATACCATATTTTATGATATATTAATGTTAGTTGCCTAGTTCCATGTTCCATATATCATTAGCACGAGAAATCGTAATGATATGGAACGAGTCGTTATACATTGGCGTTACCTTTTTTTGTAAATATGTCTCCACACTGTTCGTTTATTAGCTTATACGCTGTTTTAATTAAAGACAGACAGATGCTAGTCCGTAATTCCTACCCATCAACAATTACACATTACATTAATAGGTAATCTTCTATGTAACAGTGGGAGTTATCAAGGAGAAACGTTTTGAGTTTAGTTTCAAATTTTACTTTTCTCCGTGTCAACCATTTCATATCAATGCGTGAGTGATCGAAACTATTGGTTGCAGCTTTGTGATCCCATGTTTGTGTTACAGACAACCTTAATGTGGAGTAATGAATGTCACTTTTTTACTGGTATTATAACTGCGTACATCATTGGCCCTGTTGAAGTGCAGTAGATTATTTCCAGCAAACTTGATGAAGGAATAACTATACCATCAAACTGATACATTGCTATTCACACGCCGAGCACAAGGCCGGCAGGACGAAAAGAGTGTTCATATACATTTTAAGCCGAATCCTTCATCAGAAACGAAGTACAGCACATATACACTTTCATACAATCATACATACAAAACTCAACGAATGTATGACCGCTGTCTCCGGCTGATCTAGCAAAATCTTTTTTAAAGGGAAAGGGAATGTGAGCAATGAATAATAATTATCGGCGAGAGGAATCTAGGGCATCAAACGCTGTCCCAACAATCAGCGAGGCTACGTAGCAGTGTGTTCTGCGGGAACGAGACCGTTGAAAAAGTGTGACTCGGATGTCAGGAACGTTTGCGACCGCGAAGGCAATGAAAATCACAGGAATAAAGAGACACAACGACAACTAATAAAGTAAGGCAAAGACAAAGTCAAATTAACAGAAGTAAAACCATTGCAATAAAAGCAAACAGTTAACAGTAATTCATGAATACAAAAGAAAATATTGCTTGAATCGGTCCACTTAGGAATGAAATCTAATTCATTTAAACTTTAGGTTAGAATCGGGTTGATTAGTACACCAGTAAACAACGCAAGCTGGCATTTTTGATGAAACAACTACGTCTCCACACAAAGCACACAACACGGACGGAACAGGGCACGGTCCCACCAGACTAACTTCACGGGGAAGTATCAAAGCGATGAACCATGGATATGGAAATGCTCTGAACTTAATGTTTCGGGCTCGTTAAGACAGCGGACAATGGTTTCAAATTTGTGACATAACGACACTTCCCTTTTTTCTTACCTCCATGGTTAAAAGCAGTCGCTTCTACCATCTCTAGTGCCACTTTATGTTGTTGTAGCAACGTGCTGTCAATGGTTAAGCTTTTCTTATTTGAAGAAGTTTCATCAGTTATGAGAAGCAGCTGCGTTTCTCATGCTGGCAGGATTAACTTTGCTTTTTTTGTCAAAACACAGTATAATTTGGACAATGCTCGCCTTGCAGTAGTTATTGCGACACAATCGTGAGACAATGTCGTATTAAACAAGCAGTTGGCGACTAGAGAGGTCAATAATTTACAGAAAAACTTCTTGTTATGGGTTGCAGCAGCATAAAAGAAGAAATTTTGATATTTATCTTCATACCTGAAACCTCTCTTTTTAATGCCTGTCAAAGACTTAACAAAGTTACTGTACTGGATTGAAAAAATTAAATAAAAACCATAGATTCTTCTATATCGCCTTAGAAAAGAAAGTTCTCATTGTTAACGATATACCGAAATCCTCTTCTCTTTATGTCCGTCACTTGTCAAAATATCGTGTCGATATCTCAAATGGTTTATAATATATGAGGGATGTTATGAATGTTTCATTCTCGTGTGCATGAAGCCGGAAGTGAATGAGGTACATAAATTCCATTTTCTCGAGATAGGAGACAGGTCCACACCTCCTGCCAAGTCTAAAGAACAATTCAATATTTTAGCCAAATTTCGTTCAGAGCAGCATTTGGTGTAATGTGCACCAAACACAAAATCGTAGCGACTTCTATATTTCACTACAAAATTCGAATTTTGTGCAGTGTCGTACTTAAATATCGCGCTAAGTGCATCACCATTATCGCAATTTTGCGCACTTCAGCATTAGCTATAAGCACTATAAAGCCATTTTTTAAATTTTTCTTTAGCGATTAGTTCCTGTAATATGTTTGAGAAAGTTTGCAGAACATGGGCCTCGTTTGTGTCATCATTGCGGGTCGCCAACAGACACGCCGTAAACGGGCAAAAAATTTGTAGTTCATTGCAGCTCGCCGGCAAGCATGTAGCTGCGCCAGTCGACGCACTCTTTACACGCCAGAGATCATTACAGGCTTTAGCAGCATGCAAAAATTTGAAGCAGTAGGTAATTCAAATTAACTCTGTAGGCCAGCATGGCCGGAGGCGAAAGAAAAACTGGAGTAAGGTGACATACGGCACACTGATGACTTCTCTGATAAATTGTTTCTTTATACTAGATTCTTTGAATGAAACATGCGATGAGCACTTTGCACAAAAAACTAAACACCCTCTAAACCGCCTTAGAGGAGTCAGTGTCAGTAATTCAAGAAAGAAAAATACATTTCATCTGGTACAGAATTTATGGCAAATGTTTTCTGGAATGGAAACTGGCTTCCATTCACTGTTTATCTTGACAAAGGAAAAACAATAACTGTTCAGTACTATGTAGGTTTTCAGTACCAAATGGATGAAACAAGTACGTGAGAAGAATCCCCAATTTTAAGAGAATATTGTTCAGAGAATTGAGGGTGCGTCTCTGGTCACTCATTACCACATCCCTCTTGTTACAGGATAACAGCGCCTTTTGCAGCTAAAATTTTGAAGCACCAGCAGCAGTATGAACATAGTCAGCAACCAAACGTTAAAACGTTAAGTGTGTTGTGAGTCATACTATTGTTAGTCATACTAAATCCAATTACCACCCCCCCCCCCCCCTCCCCCTGCTGCGAATTTACCGCAGCAAGATTTTAAGTTGCCATGTTATAAACGAGTTGTGTAAAACTTCAGAGCCAATATCTTCAATGTGACATCTTTTCTGTTTACAAACTAGATAAAAGACGTACTCTAACTCGTCTCTGAATAAGCCATGCAGCGATGGAACAGGGAAGAGCGTGTGTGGCGGAAGGCTGACCTCATGAGCTTTAGTGCCTCATTACATTGTTTGTTACGCTTGGGCATGTCACAAGTGGGGCAATCAGATTATTTGCGTGCCGTAACTAAATACATTCCGCTGGCGGAGTTATTATATTTCCGCTGTACTAATGAACCGAAAAATGTTGGATTCAACGTCAATATGCATACTCCAAATAGCTGGATTAAGCATTGTCGTGTTCCATTGAAATGCATTCGCAGGAATGCTAAACATAGGTGCATACAATGTTGCCAGTGTCCATTTTCCTCCCCATTAACAGAGATGGAGATTGATTGTTTTCATCCGGTCAATGTTCAAAGAAATTAGTGCGTAACAGGCGGGAAAAATGATACTAGCACAACGTAAAATCGAAAGAGTTTTCCAACAAGTGAATCGTACTATAGCAGCGTTTGTAATTCAACCATTACTTACTATGCCTTTACCAGCTAATCTGCTTGTCTTTCGTTTTGTTTGTGCTCTGTTGCGTCCATTCTGCATAGTTCCAAGGTAACGACACTATCACCTACTTTGCGTCCCTTATGCTGTAATAACTACATCGTGTCTCTATTTCGTTTGAGCCACATCTACAGCTTTCTTGCTGCATTGTGAGTGTGATCCCGACGTCGTAAAATATCAGTTTCATTACCGTTACCGCTATTCTTATTTACCTTCTATATTTCTTCCAGTAAGCGGCCGAATTCCTCTTGAAGGAACCACACAATTAGTTTTCTTGCATCAGACCTAAGAATAAGGTCAAAACTTGTCGCTGATGATTTCGCTGGTGACACGGAACAACGTAGCGAAAATACACTACTGGGCATAAAAATTGCTACACCAAGAAGAAATGCAAATGATAAGCGGGTATTCACTGGACAAATATATTATACTACAACCGACATGTGATTACATTTTCACGCAGTTTGGGTGCATAGATCCTGAGAAATCAGTGCCCAGAACAACCACCTCTGGCCGTAATGACGACCTTGATACGCCTGGGCATTGAGTCAAACAGAGCTTGGATGGCGTGTACAGGTACAGTTGCCAATACAGCTTCAACACGATACCACAGTTCATCAAGAGTAGTGACTGGCGTATTGTGACGAGCCTCCTTTGACCAGACGTTTTCAATTGGTGAGAGATCTGGAGAATATTCTGGGCAGGGCAGCAGCCCAACATTTTCTGTATCCAGAAAGGCCCGATAAAGGACATGCAACATGCGGTCGTGCATTGTTCTGCTGAAACGTTGGGTTTCACAGGGATAGAATGAAGGGTAGAGCCACGGGTCGTAAGATACCTGAAATGTAACGTCCACTGTTCAAAGTGCCGTCAATGCAAATAAAAGGTGACGGAGATGTGTAACCAATGGCACCGCATACCATCACGCCGGGTGATGCGCCAGTATGGCGATGACGAGTACACGATTCCAATGTGCGTTCACCTCGATTTCGCCAAACACGGATGCGACCACCATGATGATGTAAACAGAACCTGGATTCATCAAAAAAAATTACGTATTACCATTCATGCACCCAGGTTCGTCGTTGACTACACCATCGCAGATGCTCGTGCCTGTGATGCAGCGTCAAGGGTAACCGCAGCCATGGTCTCCGAGCTGATAGTCCATGCTGCTGCAAACGTCGTCAAACTGTTCGCGCAGATGGTTGTTGTCTTGCAAACGTTACCATCTGTTGACTGTTGCAAACGTTCCCTTCTGTTGACTCAGGGATCGAGACGTGAGTGCACGATCCGTTACAGGCATGCGGATAAGATGCCTGTCATCTCGACTGCTAGTGATAGGAGGCCGTTTGGGATTCATCACGGCGTTACGTATACCCTCCTGAACCCACCGATTCCAAATTGTGCTAACAGTCATTGAATCTCGACCAACGCGAGCAGCAATGTCGCGATACGATAAACCGCAATTGCGAAGGCTACAATCCCACCTTTATCAAAGTCGGAAAGGTGATGGTACGCATTTCTCCTCCTTACACGAGGCATCACAACGACGTCTCACCAGGAAACGCCGGCCAACTGCTGTTTGTGTCTGAGAAATCTGTTGGAAACTTTCCTCATGTCAGTAAGTTGTAGGTGTCGTCATCGACGCCAACCTTGTGTGAATGCTCTGAAAAGCTAATCATTTGTATATCACCGCTTCGTCTTCCTGTCTGTTAAATTTCGCGTCCATAGCAAGTTATCTTCGTGATGTAGCAATTTTAATGGCCAGCAGTGTAATATGAGGGGCATCCAAAGAAAAGGAAATTATATTTCTGTCTAACACTTTTTTTAAAAGAAGTTAAATACGAAAAATGAAGATGCGTTGTAAGTGAGTCATCATCAATTATTAAGAAAAACATGTAAATATTCTTCTAAATTGCTACTCACCGGTATCCTGGACGACATGTGAGTGTTGTTTTCTGATAAGAACACCACCACAACATTACAACACTGTAGTATCCACACTCAATCATATTTCCTTGTCTATCGTCTCCGAGGGAGGCCGGTAGTTGCTTCCTATGAACCACTTTCGCTTCCAGAATGACTCTGTAACAAAAGCATACAAAGTATAAATACAGTATATTGACATTAAATTAATGTGAACATAATCTTTGCTGTAATAGTAGAGTCATCTGTTAGCCGTTCTTGCAAATTATGTCCATACGGAATATTTAACTTAATAATACTCCAGGAAAGAGAGCGATGAGTGAAGCAGTTATTAAAGTTGTTCAGTATTAAATAAGGCACATGTGTAAAATCTGGTGGCTTAAATCGAATCATCACGTAGGCACTGTCGTAGCGAAAGCGCGCAATTTATGAAGTCATCAAAGCGCTGTAGAAGCCGGACAGTACTATTCTCATCCATCTTTGAAAAGATGTGCTATAGCGTAATTAACGGCGATTAAATTACATTAAGAAAATTATCAACTTAAAAGTAAACATGGAGCATAACCTAAATGACATGTTCGTGGTTTTGTTCATGAGAAAAGACAAGCAACTGCATTATTATAATGGTACACTTCGACTTCGAAACCACTCATCTATAAACGCGTTCAAAACTATAAAACGCAAACCACTCATCACTCATGTTATTTTCTGATGATTCTTTTTTTTTGGAGGAGGGTGGGTGGTAAGTCTCCTGACTGGTTTAATGCGAACGGCCAGGGATTCCCATCTTCAGCCAATTAGTTCATGACAAAGTAGCAGTTGCGCCCTACATCCACATTTGTTTGAACGGCGCATTCCAGTCTTTGACTTCCTCTAAAATTCCATCTAACATCGTGAACTTAATGCTCTGATGTCGCAACAAGTGTCCCATCGACCAGTCCTTTCTTCTTGTCAGTGTTATCCATGGACGCCTTTCTGTGGTGAACTTCCTCTTTCTTTACCAGACAACCTAATTTTCATCATCTTTCTATAGCGCCACACCCCAGAGCCTCTTCCCTCTCGGTTGTCCCACAGTCAATATGGTTCACTGCCATACAATGCTTTGCCCCCAAACATAAAAAAAATTCCTCCTCGCATTGAGGCCGATAGTTGATTCTATCGCAACTCCCTTGGCCAGGAAATTCATTTGCGCTCCTTCACTTCGTCTACATTCTAGTCACCAATTTCGGTGTTAGGTTTATCGCTTGTTTAATGTTTGCTTTTTCTCATAACTTTCGTCTTTCTTCGGATTACTGTCAACTCATTAGAGCAACAGTTCCATTCAGTAGCCCCTGTCATTCTACGAGTACTTCACTCTCGCGGATAGGAATGCCATTATCGAATTTTATCATTAAATCCTTTCACCTTGAATTTTAATCCAGATATTTAACATTTTTCCGCCATGTACTTCTTCGGTGTACAGATTGGACCGTAGGGGTGAGAGAATACATCCCTGTGTGACACCCTTTTTAATAATGAGAGCACTTCTTCCTTGGTCTTCCATTGTTACCACTCATCTTGTTTCTTGAACACATTCAGCACATTTTTTTTATTAAAAATGAAATTCCTCCAGCTGTACTTAAGATTTTATATTTACTTCGCTACCAGTTTCGGCGTTGCGTCAACACCATCTTCAGGCCCGTACACTTTATTGAAATCAGTTGTGTGTGGCTCAGTCTAGTAGTCCGCAGTGAGACCAACACGTGCTCCACAGGTATGGCGGGCAGTAACTAACACAACTGATCTCATCGAAGTGTACCGGCCTGAAGATGGCGTTGACACAACGCCGAAGCTAGTACCGAAGTAGATATAAAATCTTGAGTACAGCTAGAGGAATTTCATTTTTAGTGAAAATTAAACCAGCTGTGTCTTAACTTCATCCATTTTAAATGTGGATGTACAAAGACATTTAGCACTATCCATCCTAGAATTACATCAATATAGAACAACTTGCGTCATTTTACATCGTTAAATGCCTCTTCCAGGCCGACAAATCCTACCAATGTGTCTTGATGTTTTAAAGTCTTACTTCCGGCATCAGTTGCAACGTCAGAACTACCTCTCTCATGACTTTCCACTCTCGAAAGCCAATTTGTTTTTGATGTAACAGCTCATTTTTCTTTTCAATTCTACTGTGCAGGATGACCGTCTTGTGTGTTGTAGGTTGTTTAAGTGACGCAGCTACGGTATGCAGTAGCATAATCCGGTACTCATGTCGCGAACAAGGCGAGATAATATTTGTGTACGCAAACGTGGTCGAACTGTTCGTGCACATGGTTATTGTCTTGCAAACGTCTCCATCTGTTGACTCAGTGATCGAGACGTGGCTGCACGATCCGTTACAGCGATGCGGATAAGATGCCTGTCATCTCGACTGCTAGTGATACGAGGCCGTTGGGATCCAGCACGGCGCTCTGTATTACCCTCCTGAACCCACCGTTTCCATATTCTGTTAACAGTCATTGGATCTCGACCAACACGAGCAGCAATGTCGCGGTACGGTAAACCGCAATCACGATACGCTACAATCCGACCTTTATGAAAGTCGGAAACGTGATGGTACGCATTTATCCTCCTTACATGAGGCATGACAACAACGTTTCACCAGGCAACGCCGGTCAGCTGCTGTCTGTGTATGAGAAACTGGTTGGGATCTTCCGTCATGTCAGCACGTTTTAGGTGTCACCACCAGCGCCATCCTTGTGTGAATGCTCTGAAAAGCTAATTATTTGCATTTCACGTCATCTTCTTCCTGTCGGTTAAATTTCACGTCTGTAGCACGTCATCTTCGTGATGTAGCAATTTTATTGGCCAGTAGTGTATTTGTTGTTGTTGCCCGCTACCGTCCGTTTCCGGACACATGTCCATAGGACCTTCGTTCCTCCTTCATTTCCCGTCAGGAATCCGTCACTGCTGTTTGTCGGTTTTATTAATGTTTACCCTGTGCATTATGTTTATGAGGACATTGGATGCATGAGCCGTCAACCTTGCGATACGACACGCACTTATATGCAGTTGCTATCATTGAAATTGTATGGATGATAATTTACAGAAGGTCTGATGTCTCGGTACACATAGATTCTACTTACCATATTACACAGTCAGCTGGTTGCTACTTTCACCAATGATTTCCGTAAACTCGTAGCTGCCTAATTTGATCACAAGTATCCTACCCTTGTAATAAACTGAGTGTAAGTCTGTAATGGATCTTCTATGCCCATATCGAGACTCATTTTATCCTTAACTGTGTCTTCAGGTATCTCCTCGTAGAGATAAGACTTTGATGTCCTCGCTGCCCCCATCCGCTATGAGTTTACAGCCGAATACGGCTGAACAGCAGAACTTCAGAAAGCAGTTACGGCCGTCCATGCGCTTTTTTATTGCTGGAAGAGAAGATGCGACTGAAAACACGATACGTTTTACAGCCGAGGAGACGTGTCAGGTGTGCTAGGCTGGACTAAATCAGCAGCCGCGCAAGGGCGGTGGCGTTCACCGGGAGGTGGCGTCACTTTGGCGAGCAGGTGGCGACAGATATCAGACTCCGCAATTGGTCCACACTGAGAGCTTGAGATGTACACTGAAGAGGGAAGGAATATGCTACACCTGTCTAACACCGCGTGGGGCCCCCGCGAACGCGCAGATTGCCGCAACACGAGGTGGCACGGACTCGATTAATATCTGAAGTAGTGCTGGAGGGAATAGACACAACGTATCCTGCAGGGCTGTCCATAAATCCGTAACAGTACAAAGGGGTGAGGATCTTTCCTGAACAGCATGTTGTAAGGCATCCCAGACATGCTCAATTATGTTCATATCTGGGGAGTTTCATGGCCAGAGGAAGTGTTGTAAGTCAGAGCAATATTTGTTCCTGAATCCACTCTGCAGGAATTCTGGACTTGTGGAGAGCCGTATTGTCCTGCTGGAATTGACCCAGTACGTCGGAATGCTCAATGGACATGAACGGCTGCCGGTAATCAGACAGGGTGCTTACGTACGTGTCAATAGTCAGAGTCGTATCTAGACGTGTCGAGGGTCCCATATCACTCCAGCTGCACACGCCCCATATCATTATAGAGCTTCCAACAGGTTGGAAAGTCCCCTGCTCACATGCAGGGTCCATCGATTCACGAGGTTGACTCCATACCCGTACACGTCCATCCGCTCAATACAATCTGAAACGAGACTCGTCCGACCAGGCAACATGTTTCCAGTTATCATCAGTCCAACGTCGGTGTTGACGGGTCGGGCGAAACGTAAGACTTTGTGTCATGCAGACATCAGGGGTGCACGAGAGGACCTTCGGCTCCGAAAGACAATATCGATGATGTTTAGTTGAATGGATCGCCCGCTAAAAGTTGTTGACGGCCCAGCATTGCGATCTGCAGCAATTTGCTAAACGGTTGCACCTCTGTCACGTTGAACGATTTTCTTCAGTCGTCGTTGATTCATTTCTTGCAGAGTCTTTTTCCGGCCGCAGCGATGTCCAAGATTTGATGTTTTGGTTCAGATGGTTCAAATGGCTCTCAGCACTATGGGACTTAACATCTGGGGTCATCAGTCCCCTAGAACTTAGAACTACTTAAACCTAACTAAACTAAGGACATCAGACACACCCATGCCCGAGGCAGGATTCAAAACTGCGACCGTAGTGATCTCGCGGTTCCAGACATCTGATGTTTTACCAGATTTCTTATATCACGGTACACTCGTGAAATGCTTGTACGGGAAAATCACTTCATCGCTGCATAGGAGATGCTGTGTCCCATGGTTCGTGCACCGACTACAACACCATGTTCAAACTCACTTAAATCTTGAGTAACTGCCATTGTAGCAGCAGTAACCGGTCTAAAACTGTGACACTTGTCTTATATACGCGTTGCCGACCGCAGCTCCGTGTTCTGCCTGTTTCCATACCTCTGTATTTGAATATACACACCTATTCCAGTTTCTTTGGCGTTTCAGTGATAACAGCCGCAGGAGGGCAGCAGGTATGGGGGTGATCTGATACACTGTCTGCAAAAACCCAGAATGCGCTTGGCTGTTGGAGAGCAGAACAGAGGAGTTAGCCACCAGGTCGGAAATGAGTGATTACAGTAACAAGTAAATAAACACCTGTAGAATAACAAAGCAAATATTTATAAAGAGCAAAATAATACGAGAGTGTGTGTGGAAATGGGCTCTGACTCAAACCGGTATTTCTTGAGTTATGCTCTAACAAAGTAATTTGGAAATAAAACGCACTTTAAAAATTGATGCCTTCCCATTAAAACGACTGGAAATTTTTATCAACTATGTGTCTACAGGTAGAGCTTGTGAAGCTGGATCAGAACAAACTATTAAAATTTTTATAGATGTTATATATTTTAAACTATATGGTGGAATATACAGGGTGATTCAAGAAGGTATGCAAATATTTTAACATGTTTTTCTGCAAATAAAATTAAAGAAGAGAGTTAGTATAAATACAGGTCCACAAATGCTTCGTTACGAAGTTACGGCTAATTCAGCAACTTCGCTAATATGAAGCCATCGCAAAACTGTACGATTTCCATTTATTTAGTTGTTATTGGTGTGGTGAATCTAATAAAACATGTCCCAGACATGTATCTGCAGTAGTTTTCCAGAACATACAGAGAAGCAAAAGGTTGTGATACAAGTTAATTTGTTTACTTTCCATTAAGAATGTAGAAATTTCTATGTCATTGTCGGCAACCGTTAGTGAGTTATTTCAGTCGTTTCCTAACCTTCAAACGAGTTGGTTTTCTGTATTGTTCAGTGAAAGAACATAATAGCAACAGTGTATTTAAGTGAAACTACATGGTAAATTGTAGTTTGTAGATCGTTTATGAAATAGGTATCTTTCAAATTTACGGCAGAGGAATACGCCGATACGTGTTTATTTATGGAAAATGTGATGGTAATGCTAAGGCTCCAGTTAACGAATATCGCGTATGTTATCCATTTCTGAGGATTCTGAATGCACGAACCTTTAGTGGAGTATTTGGAATTTCACGGGAGACAGGTTCTCTACCTAGCGTTCATAATCAGTATGACCGCTCGATACATGAAGACGATGATGAAGATATTATGGATGCTGTTAAACATAGCCCAGTTAACAGTACACGACGTATCTCTCAACGATTAGGGATTTCACAATCTAAGGTATGGCGGTCACTGAAGTACAATGATCTGTATCCTTACCATAAACAAAAGGTGCATCATTTACATCTGAGAGATACTGCCTTCGCTAGGTATTGTGCAACTGGTTAGATACTAATCGTCAGTTACTAAAATACATTTTATTTACTGATGAGGCATAGAGTATCATCTAGCAAAAATAAATTTACGTTAACAATTTTTGTTTGTTTCCAGGAACATGGCACAGCCGACTGATAAAGTGGAGCAGACAGTGCCATTTTGTTTTGCCTCCCCTAGTGGCGTGTTGTGGTACTGTGATGCGGAAATTTTATTGTGGAATCAGACTGCTGACATCTGCCGGCAAGCGAGCAAACGTAATACGTAACTTACCATTTTGTATATGGTTCACTGAACTTCGAATTGTCGAGAGACAACTGCACTTACATATTTTTACCACTATATCACGGAGCCTTTCGAAAGAAAACATTTTAAATAGAGGATGTAGTAAACCAAATGAAACTAAGGTGAGGCCAACATAGGGGATATCGAACTGAGCAAAATGTTTCCGGTAACCACAGGACGGAAATGCACTTATGTGAGGCTGCTGTCGTAAAACGACAGCTGGACAAAGATGAGTTCCCCTAACTTTGTGCTTAAGCGAGCGTGTTTGGATGTCGCTAGTGAGCGGTTGTGTTCTAGTAGGTTGCTGCACTGTAGTGCTGAACTTAGGCTTCATTGTAAATTGACTCGTACTCTGCTTAAGAGCAATAATTAAAGAACGTAGCCATTAGGTAATCTCTATTAATAACATAGCACCTAAGAGCACCAAATTTCCACTATATTATAGTACTACATCTTCCTCAGGGCAGGTTTCATCACTCACAAAAAAATAAGCACAGCCAAAAGTTGAAAATAATGTCTACTTTTACATCTACAGCTACATGACTACTGTGTAGTTCACAGTTTAAGTGCCTGGTAAAGAGTTCTTCCAGTTACATTTAGACTGTTTCTTAACAGTTCCAGTCTCGAACAATCCATGGAGAAAATTTAACACTTCAATCTTTCTGTGCGAGCTCTGCTTTCTCTTATTTTGTTACGATGACCATTTCTCGATACGTATGTTGGTGACCAAAAAATATTTTCTTTCAGAGGAGAAAGCTGATTACTGAAATTTCGCGAATATATCTCGCTGCAATGAAAAACGCTTTTTCTAATAATTACTATTCCACCTCGCTTAATATTAATGACCCTCTGTCCTCTTTTACGCGATAATACAAAACGTACTGCCCTTCTTTGAACTTTTTCGATGTCATCTGTCAATAGTATCTGGTTAGGATTCTGTGCAGCACAGAAATATTCTAGCAGAGGGCGAACAAACGTAGTGCAGGTAGTATCTTTAGTAGATCTGTTGCAGTGTCCTAAGTCTTCTGGCATTAAAACGTAGTCTTTGGTTTGCCTTCCCCACAAGGAAATCGATCGTTCCATCTGAAGCTCTTTGTGATTGTAATTCCTAGAGATTGAGTCGAACTGACAGTCTTTATGTTTGTGTGATTTGTCATGTAATCGAAATTTAACAGATTTCTCTTTGCCCTCATTAGGATGAGCTCGGACTGTTCCTTATTGAGAGACAAACGGCCCTTTTCGCACCATTCAGATATCGTGTCTAGGTCATTTTGCAATTGGTTATGATCTTCTGATGACTTACTAGACGATAAATAACAGTATCATCCGCTAATAATCTAAGGGGGCTGGTCAGATTATCTTTAAAATAATATATGTAGTTATGAGGCAGCATAGGGCCTGTAGCACTTCCTTGGGGAGCCGTGGATATCACTTCTGTGTTACTCTATAATTTTCCGCGTATTACTACGTACTGTGAACTTTCTGAGAGGAAATCTCGGATCCAGGTGCATAATTGAAGCTAAGTCCGCCTCTGTAGCGCAGCGGTAGCGTTACCGCCTACCACGCAAGGGTTTCATTCTCTGCAGGGTACTGTGTATTGTGCGTCTTTCATCATCATTGACACACAAGTCGCCGGAGTGGCGTCAACTAGAGAAGACTAGCAATACTGCGGTCGAATCCCGAAGGGGATATTCCGGCGAATATATGCCATACAATTATTTCATTTTTTACTCAAGCGATACCATAAGTTATGCAGTTTCATTAGAAGTCTTAAGATGGTTCAAATGGCTCTGAGCACTATGCGACTAAACTTCTCAGGACATCAGTCGCCTAGAACTTAGAACCAATTAAACCTAACTAACCTAAGGACATCAATCACATCCATGCCCGAGGCAGGATTCGAACCTGCGACCGTAGCAGTCGCGCGGTTCCGGACTGCGCGCCTAGAACCGCTAGACCACCGCGGCCGGCAAGTCTTAAGAGGGATATCACTCAAAGAAATTAATGTCATTACCGTAATTTTGGAATAGATGATTTATTAGTGAAGCTTTTCCCAGTAAACATCGCAGTACATTCATTTCAAAGGTAGCCAGTGATGGGAAGGAAATTAAAGTTTTCTTCGTCTGGGACCTTCAGTATAACAGGTACTCGCCGAATCAGGGTAGTTTAAATGCACACACATCTGTACGCACGTCACTGATTAGGAGTCGTTATTTAGCGACACTGCCAAGATCATGCATTTGCAACCCGCGTTCAACTGGGAAATTTTGCTAGATTGCGCGTCTCATACATTGTTTTGATCACGGAGGGTTATTTTTTTTCTGTCGGTTATATTGAGCACAAACATTATTTCTTTGTGCAATTTTGTGATATGATGACATGATGGAGACCGTGGCTGTTATTTGAAGACAAATGTTGTTGGTGATGGGACAGCAACTAGCAACAAATTTACTTTCAGTTCCTTTATTCAGAGGGTACCGTTACCGGTTTCGAATCGTTGTGATTCATCTTCAGACGATTTACATGCTTTCCTTCCGACATGTGGTGTGTTGTTTTTTTACAGATTAATTGTCCTAAAATATAAATAATACATAATTATAAGCACGTAATATACGGATGGTTGCGTTACAGATTTTCGTTGCATGTGACTTACGTGAAATATCGGTTTGGAGTGTTTGTTTTCATATCATTCGTCCAGCAGATGTGAATACATTCCCACTGCATTCTTATTGTTGCACACGTAAGTTTTTCTCATTGAACACTTTAGACTTGTCACTGAGAAGATTTCTACAACGCACCACATGTTTTGATACATACAATGAGCTTAAAACATATGAGTATCAAACATGCTATGATATATCGTAAGATTTGAAGATGTCCTCTGTTTGTAAAGGATCATATGTTCACTTACGCAACTGAAATGCCTTTTACACTAGTATAGAGCTGTTTGTTCATCAAGGATATAGTCTGGAGTGCTGTTTGTGTGTGTGTGTATTAAATCTCTTCTAATATATTCATAGTGGCTCCTTTTTCCGCTAGATGTAAAATTTTTAATTTGTTTTCAATGTTTCCCACTGAATGGCTTTCTTCAGCAATATTGGCTGCAAATGCAGAGTTGTTCAGGTTACCTAGTCTTAAAGCATCAATGTGTTCTTTGTATCTAATTTCAAAACTTCTGACTCTCTATCCAATGTAGAATTTTTGGCATGTATTGCATTTAAGTTTGTATATTCCTGATTTAAAATATGGACTCTTGGAAGTATTTAGATCATGGATTACTTTTTGTTGTAATTTATTGTTTGTGGAAAAGCTGATGTGATATTTTTCTTTTTAAATAAGTTTGCTATTTGGTATGATAGTGGGCCTATGTATTGGAGAGCAGCATGTTTAGGTTTGGCTTCTGTGGCACACTGATTTAGCTTGAAGTGACAGCTGTGAAGTGGATCTGTGGTTTTTGTCTGCATTTTGTTGTGGAATTTTTCTATTATTATGGGTTCATATCCATTATTATGAGCAACTGTTTCAATTATATTGATTTCATTTTGTCGGCCTGTGTCACTCATTGGTACTTTTTTAATTCGGTGTAGCATCATTCTGAAATATGCCATTATTTGTTGGTGGGGGTGGTAATATGAGTTGTTAATACTGACATCGGTGGTGGTAAGTTTTCTGTAAATAGTAAATTGAAGTTTATTGTTACTATTGCAAATTTTCAGGTCAAGAAATTTAATGCTTCTATTAGTTTCATGTTCAACTGTGAATTTAATATTTTTGTGCATTTTGCTTGGATATGGTGCTAATGTATCTATTTCATTGCTTTTACCATCAAAAAGCAAGTTTACATCATCAACATGTCTTCTGTAGTAGATTATTTTGTTTGAGATGTACTGGTTGGTTCAGGGGAATTTTTTTTCTGTATGGTTGATGTAAATGTCATCCAATATCCCAGCTAAGCTACTTCCCATTGCGAAACCATCATGTTGTTGGTACAGTTTGTTGTTGAAGCTAAGGTAATTATGCTCTAGAATAAGTGATAGTATTTCTATGAGTTCACAGATCTCTGCAATACTAATTTTCTTATATTTAAGCAGATTGTTTCCTATAATGTTAGTGTATAGGTTGACTATGTCTAGTGATGCTAATTTAGCTGTTGCTGTAGCTGACTAAGTCACCTAAACCATCACTTCCGTGAGTACTACCATTATTGGTCGTTATAGGAAAGCATTAAAATAGAGCGTGTGTTCTCCAGTCGATATGACAAAGTAGTAACCTTCACTGCACTTAATTTCTGTTTCAAACCTTGCGCTAACAGATTAGTACATTAAGTCTTGCCGGTTGTGTACATCCTCGTTTGGCACTAATCATCCTATAGCGCTAATGGAAGAGGTCAACAGTAGTTCTTCGAGCTGTTTTCCAAACTTTCAGGTTGGCGCATGTTCTGCAGCTTGTAAAAGATATATTCAAAATACATGCTTTTGCCTTGCTTCGTTATAGTTGATCTTCATTGCTTTGTGTCAGTTTTCCTTGTGGTGGGTTTTTTGTGTCGGTGATAATACGTATCGTTTCTCGTAGATACCATACGTTTTGTAATACAATATACTCAGAGCAAAAGTCCTTCGCAAATTTCATTAGGCAGAATGTAGCCCTCTTCCCCTTTAGCTTTGGCCGCTGTTATGGTGTGCCCAACTGTAGCAGCAGATGCACCCACTAGAGGTATTGCGTCCCTAGCGTAACTACAGAATGCAATATCTCCCTCAGAAGAGACAGTAATTTCATCAGTTAAACACGATCAAGAGTAGTCGCACCGTTACGCTTTACACGTCTGAACCGTCGTACCCTCGCATAGCGCATAATATCAGTTGCACAAACTTTAACAACTGCCTGATGCTGCAGCATCGTGCCAAAGTGTGAAGAGCGGACGGATAAACTGCACACATCCTATGTACTGAAGTTACGCCCTACTTCGCAGGGAGATGATATGTATGACGCAGCCGGCAGGAGTGGCCGAGCGGTTCTAGGCGCTACAGTCTGGAACCGTGCGACCACTACGGTCGAAGTTTCGAATCCTGCCTTGGGCATGGATGTGTGTGATGTCTTTAGGTTAGTTAGGTTTAAGTAGTTCTAAGTTCTAGGGGACTGATGACCTCAGAAGTTAAGTCTCATAGTGCTCAGAGCCATTTGAACCTTTTTGTATGACGCACGTGAACAGCTCCAGCTGCTATAACTGCACATAATCAGGAACGGTTCCCTCTCTGCTTCTTACAAGAATGTCTATTACCATTGGCCATGTTCTCGTGGGCTCCAATGGTCTCCAGGTATCTCCTGTCTGCATACACCCATTCTCCTCAGTTTTGGTCTACCAAGGGATCTCGTATGTTGCGTCAGCCCTTGCAGCACTGCCTTTTCCATCCCTTATACCCATGACATGTCACAGTCATTCAGTTATTCTGCTCTTTATTACGCCGTCACATTTGATTCATTAAGCAGCGTGCGCATTTATGTGTACTCCCTTGTGTCAAAAATTATATTTTGCGATACAGGTAAGATGATTTTTCTTAACAGTTGGGTTTCGAAGGTCATAATTTTTCTCTCCACCTTCTTGCTCAGTGTCCATGTCTGAGTCATACACAGCAATAACATACTCACAATTGTCTTGTACGTGAGGAGACTTGTTGCTCCTGTTAATTCCTTGCCGATGAATAAATGCCCTATTCATGACAGAGGCGTCTCTTCAGGTTTCATTTGGTTCATTATCTCATCCTCCAGTGACATAACTTCTTAGCCATTTCAAAGAATTTCAGTTGTTAAATTCCATATCTTGTGTATCCAGTAATCTCTGCTTTTCCTCCTCATTTTTGTTTGTTGCAATCCTACTCTCTGTTTATCTTCATTGATCCTGAGATCCACGTTCGGTGTTTCTGCTATTAGCATTTTAGTTTTTCTTTTTAAAGTCCAATGTACACTTGCCGTCATGGTGCTCTCACGTCACGCCACCGCCACATCAGAGTGTATTCACACTGTCACGTCACGTCAATTCATGTATCATGATCTCAACTCGCATGGCTGACCTCAAGCATCGACTGTTTTTTCACGGAAATCGCTCTTTCCGCAAGGTGATTTTCAACAGTTTTTTATGCGCGAAGTGCACATGCATAACACGGTAGCATTTGTACGTGAACGCTGGAGTCCGCATTTGTACGAAAATGACGTTGCTCGTTCTCAAATGGTGCACGGATAGCTTGTACATAAGAGAAGGAACGTAGAATTGAGAATCAACGCAAGAAAAAGAGAGTGGGTGCAAAAAACGCCATTACATGATACAAAAGCGGGATTTCACACACTCTATAACGAGCTCGATGAAGAGGAATCTACATATCTTTCATATTTTTGGAAATTGAAGTAGCAATTATTTCATTTCTTACTTGAAATTTCACCCAGAATTACTAAAACAAGCTGGCATCACACCCTGTGAAAAATTGGTTTCTTTAGGGTTAAGTTTCAGAGCCAATTTTTATGAAATAGTCCTCAAGGCTTATAGGTTTTCTTTACATCTTGTATTTGGTATTTAATAATTTATTTGTACTTGGGTTAGCTAGTGAAACCACATAAATATTGAGCACTGATGCTTGGAAAACTGTTTTACACACAATCCAGATAGCTACTACGTAATGAATAGGCCTGCCACAAACACATATTTAAACAAACGATTCTGATGCATTACTTGATGTATAATTCAGAAATCAGCTTCTGTCATTGTTGCTGTGTCTGAAGACTTCATTAAATTTCTTAATCAAACATTACGATTGCCTGAATAGAAGTAAATTCCACTTAACAATCTATCTCATTCTATCCACAGTACTTTTTCCACTGCAAGTTGCAGCCATATTATATTTCATTTCTTTGTAATATATTAAATACTGTACCGACATGTATAAAAATCCACTTTATGCCTGTAGTAGAGGACAAGTAATTCAGTACGCTCCTATCGTACAATTGACACTGCTGCCTCATTGATTCAATTAATATTTCTTCATTGATTGTATAACTGTAAATTTTAACAAAAGAAACTATGGTAGCGAAACGAAACAGTTGTCAACAATTTAAAATGTACCGAATAACAATGAGTTAGAATAACAACTGATATCTGCTGTATTGAGCGATACAGACCGCATTTCGTAGTTCGAACGTTTATGCACTGATCTCATTCTGTGTGTTCGCCACTTGAGTAACATTTACACTTTGATAGTGGTCACGGCTCTGAATAGACGTCGTATTAAAGAGTGATAGATTAATAAATCTTTTATATCTGTATATTTTTCTACATTCAGATCTACTGTTAACAACTGACGCTGCAATTTCAGCAACTAAGTTATGAATTACACTTACTGTTTGGTATTAGATATAAAGGAAATTAATATCTGAATTCCTGTTCATGAACGGCATCTGTTCCTCGCTCCTGTATACACTAAAAAAAAAACACACAGGCGACATTATGTCAAATACGTAATGCATCACGAAACGAAGTATGGAGATGAGCTCATGGCTGTTTATCGGGAGAAAATTAGTTTAGGGATCATGTGACCAACAACGGATGATGACGTCAGCCGTCAAAACTTTCTTCCCGGGAAACGTTGACTGTCGTGTGACGTGTGATGCTGCCAGTGGTGGATGACGTCATTTCAAATGCATTGCGGAATATTTAGACGGGACGCTGCGTGACGTGCCGTAACGACCTGTGCTAATTTATCTTCAAATATCATCGGTGTACAGCTCATGCTAAAAAATACGACAGTGCACATACCAGATGAAGAATACAGAATGTGCTCTTAAACACAGGATGGCGCACGAAATGTGTTACCAGTTGTTTCTTTTACAATTTACGAAGCACATTAGATATCCCGCTAGGATCTATACAGCAGTACGAGAAGATCTTGGAAAAACAAATGAGTAACGAAATGAAGTGTAGTTCATGATACTGCCTCTAGGAGACTAGTAAGCAGCAACGGCAGACAATGGAAGACTGACGACACAGCAACGATCGGTATTTGTGTACTTCTTCATGAAACGAAAAGCCTCGTTGTGACTCAGAGGCGTTTTCGACAACAGTTTCACACACGATGGGTCCCTTGCAAGAAGACCATCCACAGTTTGTACGATAAATTTGTACAGGAAGGGACAGTACTGGAAGCGAAGAGACCTCGGCCTAATCCTGTTTGTTCGCCGGAGAATACTGAAGCGGTACGAGTTGCTGTGCAGAGAAGTCCCGGGGAAATGGTGTAGAAAGGCTCCAGTGCAACTGGGAATATCGAGACGCTCCGTTCATCGCATGTGTACCCATACAAGATGACCTGTGCACAGAAGCTCAGTGAATAACACAAGCAGCAGAGACTACCGTTTGCTCAGTGGGCGGAGGATAGGGAAGAAACTCTCCACAACGTTTGGTTTTCAGACGAGGCGCATTTCATTTAGACGGTGTGGTTTACAAACAAAATGTACGCTTTTGGGCCACTGAAAACCCACAAGTGCTTCATGAACGACAACATTATGCTCCGAGGATTACAGCGTGGGCAGCAATTTCCAGTCACGGGCTCATTGGACCCTTTTTCTTTGAAGAAACTGTGAACAGCGAGCGTTATTTGAGCATGCTTCGCAATAGCTTCATTCCACAGCTTCTTGCTACTGCCTTGCCCTTCAACACTCAGTGGTTCATGCAAGATCGAGCAAGGCCACATAACTGCAAACACTGTGTTAGAGTTTTCACACGAGCTTTTCGACATGCGGATCATTTCACTCAGGTTTCCAGGACGCTTCAATGACGGACAAAATTGGCCCCCCAATAGTCCAGACCTCAATCCATGTGACTTTTTCCTTTGGGGATACCTAAAGGACAAATTTTTCCCTATACGTCCATGTGATTTAATGGAGCTCAGAAGACTTGTTCTTCAAGCTTGTAGTGAAATTACGGATGACATGTACCGTAGGGTAATCACTAACTTCAGTTTTCGTTTGAAGGAAGTTAGGAAACGAAATGGTGGACATATTGAGCATGTGCTGAGTTAGAACAAATCTCCATGGACGGCTTCATTGTAGTATATGTTCCTTTCAGATTGTATTGACAACAAATTTTATATTCAAAAACAAAATGGTAACACATTTCATGCGCCACCCTGTAGAACAGTTATCGAAGAAAATGGGCGCTTCGTCCCGTTGCTCGTCGTGTTTGCTCTTCATTCATTTCCGACGAAATTTTGAACGATTTCGGGACTGTGGCGGTTGTGTTATGCGCAGGTCTTCGTTTACGGCTCATAAAGCAGGGACGGGAGGAACACGTAACAGACAGAGCAGAGTAGACATGGGAGTGGGGCTGTGAAGCGGTATTGCAGTGCGTGAAGGTCGGAACCCACGACGTTGGTGCCTCCGCCGGCGGGACGGCAGTTATTGCACGGATCAGTTGGGCTGGTGGCGTAGCGCTGGAAAGGGGCTGGCAGAGGAGGGGTGGGTGTGGCCTGGGAAGGGTAGTTCCCGGCCCACACGAGCCACGAGCGGGCGATCCGTCTGCGGCGTCCGGGCCGGGCTCATAGCCCGCCGCAGCCCTCATAAGCCCCAAGTTTCCTCTGCTCGCGCGCTCCCGGAATACCTAACTGCGGGACCCGCCGCGAGAAATGGAGGCGCTGCCAGCGCGACGTGCGGCTTTGCTCCGTCAGAAATGGAATGCTTGCGGCGTTGCGATTCCATCTACCGAGGCTTCCACTCGTGTATAATAAATTACTATTACATTGGTGAAGACACTATTTTCCGTTGATTTTTCTTCTGCTTACTGTAAGAGCACGACGAGGTAATCAGAACCATTTCCACACTCATCGATCTGCATTTACATACTTCTGAAAATCAACGATATGTTGGTGACTTGGACGGCAACATGAGATTCCTTTGCTCTTTTCTTTTCTTATATTCATTATTTTTGTTTGGCTTCTCGACTACGCAGCCGTCCCACCATCACCTCTAGTATTTCTTGACGGATTCTTTATACGGGGTTTTCAAAAAGAACGGCACTACACTATCACACTGATAGTCGAATTCCTCCCATAGTCGGTTGAAACGTCCATCGTCACTGATTTTATGGCAGTACAGATCCGGTCTTCACAACTCTTCTAGGTTCGGTGCACTGTTGATGTATAACTTTGTCCGTAATGAAACGCTGAGGAAGAAGTCACGGGGCGTCAGATACGGAGGCCAGCACAGAACTACTAAGTCGCTGGCTGTTTGACGACCAATCCAACGGTTTGGTGGATATTCATTCAGATATTCACGCTCTTGGCGACTCCAGTGAAAGGATGCCCCTAATGGTTGAAAAATGTTGTCCTCGTTAACCCAAAGAAGCAACCAGTTTTTCGGCCGCGCATGGTAACAGCGCGGCCTGGGGCGTCTTGTCGATGTTAGCGTGGCTCCCCCCTCCCCCTCCCCCCTTTGGAACTTCGAGTTCTCCCTCGGGGATGTGTGGTGTCCTTAGCATAAGTTAGTTTAAGTTAGATTACATCCAGGGACCCATGACCTCAGCAGTTAAGTCTCATAGTCCCTTACCACAACCGAGCGAGGTGGCGCAGTGGTTAGCACACTGGACTCACATTCGGGGGGACGAGCGTTTAATCCCGCGTCCGGCCATCCTGATGTAAGTTTTCCGTGATTTCCCTCAATCGCTAGAGGCCAATGGCGGGATGGTTCCTTTGAAAGGGCACGGCCGACTTCCTTACCCCATCTCTCCCTACTCCTATGAGGACCGATAACCTCGCTGTTTGGTCTCTTCCCCCAAACAACCAGCCCTTACCACAAATGTCCAAAAAAATTTCCAAAACAACCAGTTTTGTAACATAGCAACATACTGCTGTACGTTAACCGTATTTCCATCAAAGTAGAATGGGCCGCAAACAGGTGAGTGGGAGATCGCACAGAACCATATCATACGTGTTCAGTGTATGCGTGTGGGTTCTGTATGCCCTGAATTCGAACATTATTTTACTTTCCCATTAATGTGGAAAGTGGCTTCATCAATTATCGCGATATGGTGTGAGAAAGAGTTTTCATTATCAATAGGATTCTGAAGCTCATAAGAAAATTCCACGTAGTTGCATCTGTCTTCATGACATAGAGCTTGTAACGACTGTAACTTGCACAGCTTCATAACCACCCGACATCGCACAACAGGGAACTTTGTAGACAGTTTTAATTACCGCCTGGCAAGACGACTTGATTTTGTAGAACTACGTTGGAAAGCGATTTGATTTCATGCGATAATTTTCGTCAGAGGCACGTTAGCGAACAGGACTCTTTCCTTTACATACACATCTTGTGTTTACAAACCATTTTCGAATAGCCTATTTATTCGTCATCAATTTTTTACCTTAACTTGAAACGACTTTGCACTGTAATCATGGAACAGCACTTCGCAAACTAGAGAACTCAGAATGATTTCTTCTGAGGAGTAGCCATTTTGCAACATGTGAAGGTAACCAAGCAAACAATTCATACGACATTTGGCGGCGATGAACATAAACTAGATAATGCACTAGTTCCTCCAATAACCGAGCCGCGGCGCAGCGATCGATAATTGTCACAACATAATACTTCACAAAAAGTATAATCTTTTTTGAAACACTCTGCATAAAGGAGTCCAGAAAAAATTCTCATTATACTTTCCTAAAATTGTGCTTGAGAATTTCAAGAGGTAGCCACAAAGTATTTTATTGTCAGCATCCAAAGAATAACCTTTGTCTGACGTCAGTTTGACTGATCAATCCCGATGAATCAACAAAAAGCAGCCTAAGAGTATCCTCTCCAAAATTAAAATAAAAAAATATTATTGTAATTTCAGTAACGCTAGTTTTTCTTTACAAAGCAATGAGTAGAACCTATAGTTTTCCTTCTTTCTAGTATTATTAATTTTATATATTGTAACCTTTTAAACAAAAGACAAAAATTTCCGAAATCACAGAGAGTAATTTACTTTCATCTTTCTAAGGAAACAGTGATCTTTTTCTGTTTAACCACCCCCTGCAGATTGGTTCATGCGCATTTCCTAGCCTTCTGTCTTCTACTTCCTCCCCCCTTTGATTCGTTGTCATCTATGTTCCATCTGTGTTCCTGTTAGTCTGAATCCACTTTAGTCAGGACACTGAAGATTTTCTCTTATCGTAAAAATCTACGAAATCCTCAAATGCACATGAATATTACTAAACGATTATCCGGTAAGCAGAATTCTGCATCAGTTGCACGAGCATCAAATATTTTATTTTATTAACAGAATTTAAAAATTTTAAACGGTGTCATAACGTACTCTCTACCAGGTGTAGCCTTACGGTAGAAGTTTAACAAAATAAGCCGGACGGTGTGGCCGAGCGGTTCTAGGCGTTTCAGTCTGGAACTGCGCGACCGCTACAGTTGCAGGTTCGAATCCTGCCTCGGGCATGGATGTGTGCGATGTCGTTAGGTTGGTTAGGATTAAGTAGTTCTAGGGGACTGATGACCTCAGATGTTAAGTTCCATGGTGCTCAGAGCCATTTGAACCATTTTTTTAAAATATAATAAGAAAATTATCACAATAAGAAATCGTGAATTTATCATATATTGACGACATAATGACTTCTACGTTGTTACGTTTAAAGCCAATGGAAGCCATCAACAGCCTAGAGGAGAAGTTTCGCATCACACGGCCTAAACGCTGTTGTAATGTCAGAGGCAGCAGGCTCGATACTTGCTCCTGAGAAATATGGGTTTACACAGGTTAGAGTGCTACTTCAGCAGTCCCAACTCATAAAAGAACTGAGAGCAGGGCCAAATGACGTAAAACACTGTCGTTGCTGGCCGTAATAGGAATTGGAATGGCGTGCAGCTTTCAGCACAACGCTGGTGCAATGAAACTAGGAATTCGTTTATGTACACTCTTGAAGCATTCCTCCCTACAGAGTGGCAGAAGAGGAGCAATCTAAACGTGACTGACCAGAGGCGCCTGAAGATGCAAAGTGAATCGTCACATTGGCTGAAGCTTGTTACGTACTGGTGGATTGGTGGGTTAACTATAGGAAGGTGAAATAGTGTGCCACCAAAATTCTTTAAAAACCATTGTTTTTGTATTCAGTGGGAGTTCTCAGTCATATTGTTGGGGCGCCAACTACGTGCCACTCACGACCAGCCTTGGATACCTCCGATATGTCTATTTTCTTCACCTGGAGTGTTGCTCTCAAATTTGTACGCAACATGCTGCTCGTGTTCTGTACTTCTGTTAGCCCTCACCTCCATGGATTCAGTCACTGCCTTCTGTCGTGCAACCAACTGTCTCCTTTTCTTGTTCTAACACTTAAAATTAGTCTTCAGAGCAGTAGTTAGTCTAATGGTTAAAAATAGTGTGAATCAAACTCTCCTACTGCAAGCATACCATCAAGTCCTAAGATTCGTGCCTCACGTACGTATCGTGCGACCACGTTCGTCGCTGATCCAAGTCATCAACCCGCCTTCACAAGAAATCTGTCTTTCTGCATTTGCTCCTCACTACTCGGAAATTGCAGAATCACCTAAAATCTCCTGTCTTTTCTCTATCGAGAGTTAATACATGATAAGTCTTAAGGCAGTTAAGTAACTGCGCGTACGTACTCCAACTTTATTTATCCAGTACTTGTGGATGACAGCACTTAGAGATTTCTAACAAATTTTACATCTAATTTAAAATCGTTGCGAAATTTTTTATCGCTGACACCCCTCTCAAAATGATGAAAGGAGAAAGGTTCATCACTTACTACATTTTTCACTGCTCACGTAATGAGACTTTAGCATCGAACATAACGTACTAATTTATTGTTTGCAGACTGTGTCTACGTATACCAATGAATGTTTCTGAAAATTATAGGATTGTGTAACCAATTGTTCAGGAGATGTGGTGGCATAAACATTGAGAATCGTGGAAAACTTACACTATGTGATCAAAAGTATCCGGAAACCTATCTGAAAATGACTTACAATTTCGTGGCGCCCTCCACCGGTAATGCTGGAATTCAATATGGTGTTGGCCACTCTTAGCCTTGATAGCAGCTTCCACTCTCGCAGGCATACGTTCAATCAGTCGGGCGGTGTGGCCGAGGGGTTCTAGACGCTTCAGTCTGGAACCGCACGACCGCTACGGTCGCAGGTTCGAATCCTTCCTCGGGCATGGATGTGTGTGATATCCGTAGGTTAGTTAGGTTTAAGTAGTTCCAAGATCTAGGGGACTGATGACCTCAGATGTTAAGTCCCATAGTGATCAGAGCTATTTGAACCATACGTTCAATGAGATGCAGGAAGGTTTCTTGGGGAATGGCAGCTCATTCTTCACGTAGTGCTGCACTGAGGATAGATATCGATGTCGGTCGGTGAGGACTGGCAAAAAGGCGAAGTTCCTAAACCTCTCAAAGATGTTTACAGGATTCTGACCAGGACTCTGTGCAGGCCAGTCAATTAGAGGGATGTTACTATCATGTAATCACTCCGCAACAGGCAGTGCATTATGAATCGGTGCTCGATCGTGTTGGAAGATGCTATCGGCATCCCCGTGTTGCTCTTCAACAGCGGGAAGCAGGAAAATGCTTAAAACGTCAATGTAGACCTGTGCTGTGATAGTGCCACCAAAATTACAAGGGGTGCAAGTCCCATCCATGAAAAACACGACAACACCATAACACCACCGCTTCCGAATTTAGCTGTTGGCACTACACACGATGGCAGATGACGTTCACCGGGCATTCACGATGCCCACACCCTGCTATCGGATCGCTACATTGTGTACCGTGATTCGTTACTCCACACAACGTTTTTTTACTGTCCAATAGTCCAATTTTTACGCTCCATATACCAAGCGAGGTGTCGTTCGGCATTTACCGGCGAGATGTGTAGCTTATGAGCAGCCGCTCGACCATGGAATTAAAGTTTTCTCACCTCCCGCATCACTGGCATAGTGCTTGCAGTGGATCCTGATGCAGTTTGGAATTTCTGTGTAATGGTCTGGATAGATGTCTGCCTCTTACACATTACGACACTCTTCAAAAGTCGTTGGTCTCTGTCAGTCAGCAGGCGATGTCGCCCTGTGCGCTTTTGTGCTGTACGTGTCCTTTCACGTTTCCACTTCACTATGACATCGAAAACAGTCGATCTATGGATGTTTAGGAGTGTGGAAATCTCGCGTACAGACGTACGACACGAGTGACATCCAATCACCTGACCACGATTGAAGTCCGTGAGTTTCGCGGAGCGCCCTATTCTGGTCTCTCACGATGTCTAATGACTACTGAGGTTAGTGATATGGAGTACCTGGCAGTAGGTGGCTGTACAATGCACCTAATATGAAAAACGTGTCGTTTTGAGGGTGTCCTGGTACTTTCGATCACATAGTGTAACTGTGCATAAAATAAAGTGCAAATTTCCCAGATCATGTTTAGCCAGTGTTTCATAATGAGACCTCATTATTTCCCGAAGTAATCAGTTTGAAGCTGTTTTATACAAGAGAGTTCGATTCGTTAAAGAACCGGGGGTTTACTTGCTTTCTCTTAAAGCAGGATGAAGGGTCGAAAAATATTCTCCCATGCATTATCAGCCACGGTCATCACTGCCAAAATTTTTTAGTGAGACTTCTGATAGTCTTCAGTGCTATTCATCACCAGCGGCACAAATTATTTTCGCTACGAACCTTTAAAATTTTGGATTGTGTGTTTTCCATGATCAAGTGGTTGTAGTTTTGAAATGGTGATGCGTACTTGTCAAGAAGATAGGCACTTCCGTGTGTTCATGTCTTACTTCAGGTTAAACAACCCCAGAAAGTTGTCTAGTTTTCCTGTAATTTGTATGGAGGAGCCTGACGCTTGCAGTCCGCGAGAATTTCATCTTCAGTTGTGCTGCGTTTCCGTATTTTTCATTTAATTTGCGATTATTTGAAGGGGCCATTGGCATGTACTCAACTCCGTAAATTATGGAATTTGGCTTATCTGTTTACAGTATGTTTATTTTTAAAAAAAAATTCATATGCCTAGGCTGAAACTGTGGCTTTGTTTTGATTTCTATTTTAAGGCCTTGCGGCACGTGCCCAACTTCAACTACAGATTTCATATTGCCACTATGTTGAACTTCAAATGGGATCTCGTTTAATCAGTGTGTAAGGGTACAGTACCCTTAACAGCTGCACCTTTACGTTTTCGTTTGATCTATAACACTGAATTTTATTAAAGTAGAAATCTCTGTGAGCAATACGAACACAAAAATCACCGAATCTGTGTGCTTTGCATTTAGTATTTAGTACTATAAACTAAAGATGGAAATTACTTCCATGCACCATCTGCATACCCTCTGTAGGTGATTCTGTTACAATGTCACATTAAATGGAACTATAATATCCCTTCCTAAAGTTAATTCCAACAATGTACTAATTCTCTCTTCAGTGACAGTGTACTGCTCTGGGCGACTGTGCAGATAAAAAAAAAAGAAACGAAGAATATTATGAATGTTTGTGAAGTTCATTTCAGGACTTTTCCTAACAAAAAATCTTGAAGATCTCTCTTACTATTTTTTCTTGTATCTCCAGCAGTAGAGATTCGCTAGAGGAAGAATTCTTCTTCTGAATCTCGGCGATGTTGATCCCGGGACTCCACAGGTGCGGCGATCGATGATTTAGTATTAATGGTTCTGCACAACTCAAAGAAAAACTGGAGGTGAACGGAAATGGCAGCATATCCTTAATAGTTATAGCGAGAATAGATCCACGTCCGGGCTACTGAATGTTACCTTTGAGAAAGGACGGCAATGTCGCTTGTCGCCGGTTTTGATTTGTGTTATCATAAATTCTATGCGGGCTCTTGAAATTATTTTTGCCCCATGATGTAAATCTTGCTGTTATAACTTAAAACATGTATAATGTCCAATGTGAAGTTCGGGTTTTTAAAGGAATGAACTACTTTTTTATGTTTTATTGTCTTTGACGACGATTAGCTTCGCCGTTTATTCATCAAGATGCGCTCTTTGGGATTATAATGGTTTTTAAAACTTCTACCTTTTGCATATAGACACCAAACATTAAGATGGGATGTAAAGGTAAATGTAAACATGTATTTAAAAATCATTATAACTACTTTTATGAATGTGGAAACCTAAAATTTTGCATGTTTAAGGCAAAAGAGCTGTCTTTTAACGGAAAAATATAAATGCAAGATTAATATTTTGCCAGAAAATTGAATTTTTAATTTTTTATTGTCTTTTTTTATAAAAAGCCATATCTCAAATCCTAATCATGCAATCAGTCTGAAAATTTTACTGTAATGTCCTGAGAAACTTATAAGACCACAAACTAGAGTTATTAATTTATGGTACAAATTGTATCATTAACAGAGTTTTTAGTTTAGCACAAAAAAAATTACTTGTTTTTCTACATAAAATCATCTGATAATCAGAATGTAATTGCAGGAACTCATATTTTCTGCGGTTCCAGGGAGACAGCAACAAGCTGCGAAGAGCTCCTGACAATTTCACAGCATTTGCGCGTATATTGTTTGAGAAAATGGTTCTAATAACGTAAAAAATGTAGAACAGAGAAAATGATGTTTTAAGATTTTCTTCTCATACTTCTAAAGGTAATAAGCTTAGATCAATTTTAAAATCGTCTATACTGATACTCATCAACCCTCAGGTTACTCTTTTGTCCACTTCGAATTTGCCTGGCCTGTATTTGCTGACAAGACACTGATCTGTTAGCTTTCTTGACCCTGCTCTCGTCGATGGTGTGTAAAATGCTTTTGTTGCAAGTACACCAGGATCTATATCAATTTCCTTCGCCCTTCAATTCTGCCATTATTTCCGTTGTTTGTAACTTAAAAACTGCATCATAGACATCTATTTTGAGTTCTTCAAGTACACAGGATGTCCTTTTTTAGCATCTAATCCAAATTAAATTACTGACGCTTTCATTCGTATTTTGTGTCTTTCCATGAAGACACGTTCTCAATAAGTCAGAGTTTGCAAGAAACCGGAATATGGGCTTAATTGCATTCATAACAGGTTATGGTAATGAGTATTTATGCGAATACATTTCATATCTGTTGTTGAACTTGCAACAATCGTCTTTCGGACTCAGATTGTGCGTTGGTATTTGGTCAGTGGATAGTTTGTCGGAAAAAATTGCCCACACAGCACGCCTCATTGCCTCTAAATTAAGTGTGTTTTTCCTGACAGCTCTCCCATAAAATAACTGAAGAAAATCAGTTTCTTTCAGAGTAAGCGTGCCTTTTCTTCTCTTTCAGCAAGAAACGAAGTCTACCCCCAAGCCTCTTTTGGATGTGGCCAACACATTCCAACTTTTTTATTGTGGTACTTTTCCATTGTTTCTATTGTTGTTCATATTTGTTACAGCTCTGAACGAAGAGGAGACCCCATCACCAAGGAATCAGGTACATCTAATACCATACTGGTCCTAAGATCTGGAGACCATCCGTACAACTGCAGCAGCCTCCATGCCCCCACTTGAGCCACTATAATTTTAGAGCATGCTACTGCATGTTTTTCTTGCCACAGTTCCTCATTATCTTTATTGTTGGACATTATCCTTGTTGCACACTCGAGGCAGTATTTAGACATAATTTTTACATCTAAAACTTTACCTGGGTCAACACCAATATCGGATGCAACTCCATACAGAAATGTGTGACACATTTTCATCCATGTCCGATCTACAGATACTTACAGGTTGGTAACACTTGAAGGAGATTCACTGCCATGAATATCTACCCCAGGATCTATTTCTTTTTGGTTTATTTCCACCAATTCCTCCACTGCTTTTTTCATAGAAACTTTGGCAGTATCGCATTTCTTTATTTATTTTTTCAAACCTTGTACAAGGTGGAGGCTTGTTCAGAAAACCACAAAATAAACTCGAAATTACGTCCTTCCCTGCCATGTCCAAGGCATCTCAGGGCATATGCTAACCTAAAATTGCTTTTATAGCTACCAGTGTCAGTTTTTTTGGGGAGGAAAACGAAAATTAATAGCCACACAATTTACAAATGAGTTTAAAATCACAAGCTATTCCAACTCTTCTTTCCTCAAAAACAATTATTCATTCCGTATTTTTCCAGCTAACACATGAATATGAAAACTTTATAGCTTGGCAATAGCCTGGCAATAAGTCTGAATCCAGTGGAATCCATATCAAAATCATTCACGCACCTGTACAATTCTCCTCTCCCAAGATTCGATGCTGAGGCTGAGAGCTTCTATTCTTCATTTCGAGCTCCTTCCTCTTGTTTGTTGGTAAACCAAGTTCCATGAAACCTCCGTTTCCTAACGACAGTTTTTCCTCCACCCATAATGCATAAATCTTGACTTCCACGTAAAAGTCTGCGAATTCATCCTTCCATCTACTAATGTGTGTTAGTATTGTCAAAATGTAAATAAACCACATGCAAGAAAGTTTCTATGCAACCATATAGATGTCAGGCAAAGATATAGATTTCAGCCAACGATATCGAAAGAAAATAGCCTACACACTGACAAAAATTCCGCTGAAGCAAGCCGTTTCCCAAATGTCGGAAAAGGTGGGAGTAGCTGGCAGTGCAGATTTAATCTAATTAACAATTTAAAGGCATTTCTAAAGCTACTATCACGATAAAATTTCTACATGACATACAGTATATATATATATATATATATATATATATATATATATATATATATATATATATATATATATCAAAAATGTATTTTTTAGACCACAATCCATTACATCCCCCCTTAAAGTCACAATTCTGATTGCAATGGCGGACTATCCTTTTCATACAACAATACATACCCCTCTCTACTCCTCTAGAAGAAACACTAAAACAAACAAAAATTAGAAATTAAGTCTGCTAACAACGCCAGAGATACAATATACAACAGTCTCTTTTTAGCATCGCTGCTGTCATTCGCAGCCACTATATCGTTGAGTGTCAATATTAAGTTTGTAGTTTTTAAAACACTTGGTCACTACCAGCTTTCAACAAAATAAAAAACAATTTCACAACATTTCTAGCGTTGACGCTATCTGCATCTTAGCACACGCGTCGTAAGACAGGGAATAAAATGAAATATCAAATGTGATACTTTATAGCGCTTCCTGGGCCCGAAATTTTTTTCCGACATGCAAATATTTCGTGTCCACAATTGTTAATGGTTTTGAAAAGATTTACAGAATATTTGCCTTCAATTTTAAACGATAATGAGTAAACTGATTATTACTTTAGACAGCAATAGACCACAGTTTTCTCGTAACAGTGATTTACGTTTCATCCGGTTGGATAAATCTGTAGCTTTGGCTCGAAATAAATCGTTTAACAGAATGTTGGGCACCCATTAGGGCGAGGCTGGCCAGGAAAACGAGCCTGAAAACCTGCTCATGCCCCTATCCAGGCTGGTTTTCTTGATAGCATCAGTAACTATTACAGCGAAATTCAACATTTCACAATTAGAATAACTTCTGGACACAAAAATCGTGTACAGTTCAGCGTATACTACTGGACGTTTTTGAATATATTATATCGAATAAAGGTGCCGATGACGAAGTACGGTGGTGTCACCGGACGTCGAAGAACAGTGAGAAGCAGGACGTAGACTGGACAGGGGTGTTATCGTCCAAGGTGCGGCGTGGTACTGGTAGTGGAGGGTTGGCGGGACTGGGGACGGGATTGTATGACCTAGGCCTCACAGTGATAGGATATGTGTTCTCCCGATATGTAAAGGAAACATGAAGGAGAAAAGACGAAATGACTCGCCACAGCGCCCATCTGGAATGGAATTGGGTTATTTACGCACTCCGACTCGCTTCTGTCAACAAACAACTTCGACAGTGTCGGTTTGCACACGCTGAGCCAAAATAAGAAAATAAAAAGTGTCAGAACACAGAACTTCGAGTCAGGTAAACTGAAGAAAACTTCACAACACTGATACGTTGTCCCATTATCGACATTTACACAGTTGCTTCAGCGAAGAACGGTGAAAAATTCCTCATGTGCGCTAGCAATTGATCAGAAACACACTGTCTATGCCGAGTAACACTTCCAAATGAGCAACACTAAAATCGAAGGAATTTTGCGACACTGTCCAAAGTCAACACTTCACTGGAAGACCGTTGAAAAGACAGTTTGTAACCTAACACAAAATAACAGGAACATGGTTCACTGTCTATCTCGCAGAAGCCGATTAACACAATGCCGAAGGACACTGTCCCTTACAGTCACTAGTAACGTTACATCAAACAACAGTCACTAGCCAGGTTACATCAAACAACAGTCACTAGCCAGGTTACATCTTACGACAGTCACTAGCCAGGTTACATCGAACAATCACTCAATGATAATCACATGACCTAGTCCTCTCTAACACATCGCTGACTTACTTTTCACCTGTCCAAGATAGCATCAACCATATTTCCGTTCGTTCCTAGGAAAATTGCTCTCAAGTCTAGCACCAACCAAAAAAATCGTCTTGATTTGAAGGATCTGAAGACAAGAGTTGAAAGACAGGAAACATAGAAAGATAGATCTATCTGGAGGAAGGAATCACAAAACAATCAACTAACACCTAATCAACCAACTGACACGAGATAAAGGGAAATCTGTAGTTAGAAACTGCATCACTTATGCACAGGATCAAGAAATAGAATATAATTGTTAATCTTCACAGAAGAAATTAACTTCCATCCTTAATACTAGATGTAAAAAACTTATATACTAAAGAATAAACAAAAATCTTCCACTCTGCATAAGAGTGTCTTGTGAGTAGCGATTGGCTTAATCACACTTAACGTCCGCTAATGTCACTCAATAGTTTCTGACATTGTCTTCATGGAATACATCAAAGAACACCTAAACCACTATCTACACATCAATTAATATTACAGATATGATATTAAAACAATAATGTTTCACTGCCTGTAGTAGTTTCTCCACAAATACTTCACTTATTAGTCCGCTGTTTAAAAAATACTTATGTCCTTATGTAAGTACACAAGCTTGACTTTCATCGAAGTTGGATATCCTAGTTAGGTATGCCCCAAGATGTGGGATCTTCAGGATGATGTAAGGTCCTTGATATAAGCCCCGCCACTTCCTATTCCACTTGGAAATTGATGACGGCTTCGTGTGCGACCTCAGAAGTATCAAATAGCCAATGGCGTATGATTGTCTTCTATTTATCCTTTGATCTTGCTTCATTTTTCTTCTGTCAGCTACTGCTGACATATTCAAGTAAGCATTTCTAATCTTCTGTCCCCGGTTAATCTTGTTTTGTCGGATTCTTGGTAACAATCTTATCAACTCGTTTTCTTCTACTTTATCAAATATTAGTTCCGTGTAGATCCGGTTGTAGTATGCTGCGAATTATTCAGATTAATCTGAGTAAAATCTTCAAACTATTCTATCCATTTAGTTTGCTGGTTGGAGCAATAGGTCTTCATAAACTGCCTCAATTCTCTGAAGACTGAGACTCTTTCTATCGGAATGGTTTCACGATGGTAACGACTCGTTTCTATATGTTTGATGCCTGCTGCTTGCCTAGCATTCTTCCAAGTAGAACAGGTAAATACGAATGCATTATCCATAAGAATTGCTTCTGGTTTTCCAGTGGCTGGTATGAATTCATTGAAAAGTTTCTTAGTATGGCCTTGCTCGTTACTGCACGTACTGGATACAACTGATTGTACTTCTAAAAGGAATGAAGCATTCCAATAATGTACACTACTGGCCATTAAAATTGCTACACCGAAAAGACCACGTGCTACAGACGCAAAATTTAACCGACAGGAAGAAGATGCTGTGATATGCAAATGATCAGCTTTTCAGAGCATTTACACAAGGTTCGCGACGGTGGCGACACCTGCAACGTGCTGACATGAGGAAAGTTTCCAACCGACTTCTCAGACGCAAACAGCAGTTGACCGACGTTGCCTGGTGAAACGTTGTTGTGATGCCTCGTGTAAAGGAGAGAAATGCGTACCATCACGTTTCCGACTTTGATAAAGGTCGGATTGTAGCCTATAGCGATTGTAGTTTATGGTATCGCGACATTGCTGCTCGCGTTGGTCGAGATCCAATGACTGTTAGCAGAATATGGAATCGGTGGGTTCAGGATCGTAATACGGAACGCCGTGCTGGATCCCAACGGCCTCGTATCACTAGCAGTCGAGATGACAGGCATCTTATGGGCATGGCTGTAACGGATGATGCAGCGACGTCTCGATTCCTGAGTCAACAGTTGTTGATGTTTGCAAGACAACAACCATCTGCACGAACAATTCGACAACGTCTGCAGCAGCATGGACAATCAGCTCGGAGACCATGGCTGCGGTTACCCTTGTAATTCAAATGGCTCTGAGCACTATGGGACTTACCATCTTAGGTCATCAGTCCCCTAGAACTTAGAACTACTTAAACCTAACTAACCTAAGGACATCACATAACACCCAGCCATCACGAGGCAGGGAAAATCCCTGACCCCGCCGGGAATCGAACCCGGGAACCCGGGCGTGGGAAGCGAGAACGCTACCGCACGACCACGAGATGCGGGCGGTTACACTTGTAGCTGCATCATAGACAGGAGCGCCTGCTATGGTGTACTCAACGACGAATCTGGGTGCACGAATGGCAAAACGTCATTTTTTCGGATGAATCCAGGTTCTGTTTACAGCATCGTGATAGTTGCATCTGTGTTTGGCAACATCGCAGTGAGCGCAAATTGGAAGCGTGTATTCGTCATCAGCATACTAGCGTATCACCCGGCATGATGGTATGGGGTGCCATTGGTTATACTTCTCGGTCACCTCTTGTTCGCATTCACGGCACTTTGAACAGTGGACGTTACGTTTCAGATAAACCGTGGCTCTACCCTTCATTCGATCCCTGCGAAACCATACATTGCAGCAGGGAGCTCCAACGTTAGGCGCGTTATGGGGCCCCATAGGGACTTTGCCTACAACAATGGTAGGAAATCCAATGTGCACTCCGTGTGCATACCGGGTGGAGTCATTCCAGATGTGGAAAGAGTCTTCCCGGATGCCACGAAGAGCACAGGGTGCAGCCAGCTGCAGGTGGTGGCTCACGTCGGTACCAGTGATGTGTGTCACTTTGGATCGGAAGAGATTCTCTCTAGTTTCGAGTGGCTAACAGAAATGGTAAAGGCTGCTAGTCTTGCTTGCAAGATGAAAGCAGAGCTTAGTATTTGGAGCATAGTCGACAGCACCGGTAGGGGACCCCTGGTGGAAAGCCAAGTGGAGGGTCTGAATGAGAGGCTCAGACGATTCTGTGACAGTGTAGGCTGCAGATTCCTCGACTAGCGCCAAAGGGCGTTTGGGTTTCGGGTTCCGCTGAATAGGTCAGGTGTCCACTGTACGCAGGAGACGGTTATACGTGTAGCAGGAGCTGTGTGACGTGGACTGGACGGTTTTTTAGGTTAGAGAGTCTCGGGAAAACACAAGAAGGGCTTCAGTCACGAAGGGTGCAGGTTAAACTCAGGAAAAACATAGATACAGGAACCATTGGTATAACAGTTGTAAATGGTTTCAGCTGTGTTGGGAAAGTACCAGAGCTCCAAGCGCTAATAGAAAGAACTGATGCTCAAGTCGTTATAGGCACTGAAAGCTGGCTAAAGACGGATATAAGCTCAACCGAAATTTTTGCGAAGAACCTAACGGTGTTTGAAAGGTTAGGCTAAACACGGTTGACGGTGGCGTGTTTGTTGCTCTCTCAAGTAGTTTATCTTGTCGCGAAATTGAAGTAGATACTTCCTGTGATTTAGTATGGGCTGAGGTCATTGTTGTCAACCGGAATAAAATAATAATTGGATCCTTTTACCGACCTCCCAATTCATATGATACTGTTGCTGAAAGGATAAAGAAAACTTGAGTCTGATTTCAAACACGTATCCGGCTCATACGATAATAGTTGGTGCTGACTTTAATTAACCCTCGATATGTTGGGGATAATACATGTTTAATTCGGGAGGTAAGCATAAAATATCATCCGAAATTGTGCAAAACGCATTCTCTGAAAATTATTTTGAGCAGTTTGTTCATAGGCCCATGTGAATAGTAGACGATTGTGAAAACACACTTGACCTCTTAGCAACAAATAATCCTGAGTTAATAACGATTATCAAAACCGATTCAGGAATTAGTGAACACAGGGTTGGCGCAGTGAGATTGAATACTGTAATCCCAAAGTCCTCGAAAAATATACCCATTCAGAAAAGCAGATAAAAATTCACTTGACGCCTTCCTGGGAGACATTCTCCACTCATTCCAAATTAATAATATGAGTGTAGACCAGATGTGTCTTAAATTCAAAGAAATAGTATCGGCAGCAATTGAGAGATTTGTGCCAAATATATTAACAAACGACGGAGCCGATCCTCGTTGGTATACAAAACGGGTTAGAACACTGTTGCAGAAACAACGAAACAAACATGCCAAATTTAAACAGACACAAAATCCCCAAGATTGGCGATCCTTTACAGAAGCTCGAAATTTTTTGCGGACCTCAATGCGAGATGCCTATAATAGTTTCCACAACGAAACTTTGTCTCGAAATCTGGCAGAAAATCCAAAGAGATTCTGGTCGTATGTGAAGTATGTTAGCGGCAAGAAACAATCAATGACCTTTCTGCATTATAGAAATGGAGATATTGTCGAAGACAGTGCTGCCAAAGCAGAGTTACTAAACACAGCGTTCCGAAATGCCTTCGCAAAAGAAGACGAAGTAAATATTCCAGAATTCGAATCGAGAACAGCTGCCAACATGGGTAACGTAGAAGTAAACATCATCAGAGTACTGAAGCAACTGAAGTCACTTAATAAAAGCAAGTCTTCTGGTCGAGACTATAGACCAATTAGGTTCCTTTCGGAGTATGCTGATGCATTAGCTGCATACCTAACAATCATATGCAACCCTTCGCTCGGCGAAAGATCTTTACCCAAAGACTGGAAAGTCACACATGTTACACCAATATTCAGAAAAGGTAGTAGGAGTAATCCACTAAATTACAGGCCCATATCGTTAACGTCGATATGCAGTAGGATTTTAGAACATATATTGTGTTCGAAAGTTATGAATTACCTCGAAGAAAACGGTCTATTGACACACAGTCAACATGGGATTAAAAAACATCGTTCCTGTGAAACACAACTAGCTCTTTATTCACATGAAGTGTTGAGTGCTATTGACAAGGAATTTCAGATCGATTCCGTATTTCTGGATTTTCGGAAGGCTTTTGACACGGTACCACACAAGAGGCTGATAGTGATATTGCGAGCGTATGAAATATCGTCTGAGTTATGTGACTGGTTTTGTGATTTCCTGTCAGAGAAGTCACAGTTCGTAGAAATCGACGAAAAGTCATCGAGTACAACAGAAGTGGTTTCTGGCGATCCCAAGATAGTGTTATAGGCCCTTTGCTGTTCTTTATCTATATTAACGATTATGTAGACAATCTGAGCAGCCGTCTTCTGTTGTTTGCAGATGATACTGCTGTTTATCAACTAATAACGTCATCAGAAGACCAAAATAAAATGCAAAACGATTTAGAAAATATATCTGAATGGTGCGAAAAGTGGCAGTTGACCCTAAATAACGAAAAGTGTGAGGTCATCCACATGAGTGCTAAAAGGAATTCGTTAAACTTCGGTTACACGATAAATCAGACTAATCGAAAATCCGTAAGTTCAACTAAATACCTAGGTATTACAATTAAGATCAATTTAAACTGGAAGGAATACATAGAAAATGTTGTGTGGAGGGCTAACCAAAGACTGCGTTTTATTGGCAGGACGCTTATAAAATGTAACAGATCTACTAAGGACACTGCCTACACTACGCTTGTCCGTCCTCTTTTTGAAAGCTGTTGCGTGGTGTGGGATCCTTGACAGATACGACTGACGGAGTACACCGAAAAAGTACAAAGAAAGGCTTCACGTTTTGTATTGAAATTTGGGAGAGAGTGTCACAGAAATGATACAGGATTTGGGCTGGACATGATTAAAAGAAAGGCGTTTTTCGTTGCAACGGAATCTTCTCACGAAGTTCCAATTGCCAACTTTCTCCTCCGAATGCGAAAATATTTTGCTGACACCAACCTACATAGGAAGGAACTATCACCAAGATTAAATAAGGGAAATCAGAGCTCGTTCGGAAAGATATAGGTGTTCATTCTTTACATGCGCTATACGAGATTGAAATAAAAGAGAACTGTGAAGATGGTTCGATGAATCCTCTGCCAAGCACTTAAATGTGATTTTCGGAGTATGCATGTAGATGTAGATTCTTTGGTTATTCGGTATAGTTACTTGAGAAATCTTACATTTTCTTAACGCTTTACTCTTGCTTAACTGTTTTCATCTCAAGCTGGGAAAGTAGCAGTAAGTACCTATCTTCGTCGCACATTTCGCAACACCACAGTGTTCCCAAACATAATTCGTATATATCCGCCGGGATGCTCATATACCATTCATCCGCGGATTCTTTTCTTCAGCAAAATAATACGTCATTCTCGGTTCGGAAAAAATTCTTTGATTGTGGCTGCTTGCTCTGTCTAAGGTTGGCTAGAACTGAAGACCGTTGTGGATCCGTCCCTTGTAAACTTTCCAAATTCTTGCACATGATTTCACAGTACGAAGAATACAATGCTGATTCTGTTCTAGTTCCATGATACCTTCAGATTGTAAACCTACTATTTTGCATGCATGGTATAAGTAATAATGAAATTTCTTAAAAGCCCATTGGACTGCAAGGGCGTCTAATTCAGTTGTCGCCTATGGTCGCCCACAACACGACAAAATCCTGTTCGTAAATGCAATGGGGAAGAACGTTGCTTTTCCATCTATTTGTTTATTCTGGAACAGCACTGAGCCTAAGCCTATGCTCGAGTAATCAGTCATTAGTCCGAATTCCTGTGATACGTCCGAGTGGTGTAGGATTTTCATTTGATAAGCCGTCTTTATTGTGCCGAAATGTAATGTCGCATTCACTTGTCCACCGCCACCGCAAATTTTCACGTTGTAATCGGTGAAGCTCTTCTGTCTTCATAAGTGGTCGTCGAGAAATCTCCTAAAAATGACGACATTCTGAAAAAAGGCCGTCATCTCTTTCTTGTTGCTGAACTTCGGGAAGTTCTTTATAGCGCTTATCTTGGAAGAATCTGATAGCAATCCAACGACATTAATCAGGTGTCCGAGTAACTTGATCTTATTCAGAGCAAAGAGTGACTTTTGTAAATTCGCAGTAATTCCAGATTCTTTAAATCTTGAGAGATCTCTCGACAAGAGATTAATGTGCTCATCCCACAATGTTGTTGCTATTAGTATATCGTCCAGGAAGAGCGTTAGCTGGCTCTGAAATTTAGGCCCGTGTACTGCATCCAGGGCCTGAATGAAGACTCCTGAACTCAGGTTCTGGCCGATGGCAGGACTTTAAATTGGTAGCTTCTGTCCACGTAGACAAAAGCTGTATACTTCCTAGAATTTTCTTCTAGGTTGACCTGCCAGTACGAAGTGCGGAGGTGGAATGTGGTGAAGAACATCTTGCTCTGAAAGCATTGAATCAGTTCGTCGATAATTTCGGGGTGCGTTCTGACTGGAACGATAATCTTCTTGATCTGACGGGCATCCAAAAATAGGCAAACATTACCATCTGGTTTGGGTACAACCAGCAATGGACTACAGTATGGACTGGATGAAATCTCGATTCCACTCCATCATTCAATGAACTTCTTTGTCAACAGGTTGACGTACTCTCTACGGTGTTGGGTAGAAACTATGACAGTATGTGTCATCGGGATATAAGTCCAAGGGACGCACATATCCTTTGATGATACCTGACTTTTCAGTGCAAACCAGTAGGTAGTCTTTCATAAGGTTTTAAAGTTGAACTCTTTGACTATAATTCAGACAAGTACATTCAGATGTCTTCTGAGTTACATTATCATCCAACGTGGTAATTGGCCGGCCGGAGTGGCCGTGCGGATCTAGGCGCTTCAGTTTGGGACCACCTGACCGCTACGGTCGCAGGTTCGAATCCTGCCTCGGGCATGGATGTGTGTTTTGTCCCTAGGAAAGTTAGGTTTAAGTAGTTCTAAGTTCTATGGGACTGATAACCTGAGAAGTTAAGTCCCATAGTGCTCAGAGCCATTTGAAACTTTTTTTTTGCTAATTCTCTTAATATAAACTTTTAGAATATTCTTTTTCTTTTTCTTCTTGTGATAACGGATGAGCTTGATGTTGGATCCCTGAAAAATATGCCCGTGTGTGCTCTCTTCCCGTATCAACTCCACACAAATCCTCTCACCATCAACATTTAAATCTGTGTATCACGCTGAGAAGTCGGAGTGCACGTCCTTCTCGCGTATCACCTCTATTCCTACTATCCAACAACTTACTGATTACTAAGAACGCGCATGATATCGCTGCATTTCTAGTCTTAACTCCAATCGTGTCTGTATACGTATATTGTGAGCCTTACTGCCCACAGCTCAAATTACCTTACAATTATTTATGGGAAAGACTGGCATTTCGAGAGGGTTTGTTAAACAAACATGCTGAAATGACATTAACGTTGGCACCAGTGTCAGAAATTAAGTTGACCGTTCTACTCAGAATCCCTGAAAAAAATCAAATGCGTAAAAATTGTCATCCTCCTACTGGCACGTCTACTTGCGTCCTCAGTCAGTTCAGCCTTTAAATTATGACCATTACTGCATCTGAACTTACTCCTTCTCTCGTTGGAGCCCCTCTCTGCACTTACGACCGTTCCTCTGGGGCACGATCCGGTATCGTTTAGTTTAATTGTTGGTTGGTTGGTGGTCTTGAGTCATCCGTTACATCGGTAATTATCACCGGACTGTTTCTACCGTTGGGACTGCGAATGGCAGTAGATTGATTCGAGTTTGATGGCTGCAGGCTGTTGCCTTGATTTTGTGGTCTACTTTGTGTGTTGTTGCCCTGGTTGTTTGGGTACATAGGGTCAAAAAGCCTATCATACCTCTTGTTTTTGTTCCAGCGAGGTTGCAAATTCGGTGCATTTGCATTAAGTTGCTGAATGATGTTCATTTGTTGACGTTAGGCGTGATCCGTGCCACCTGAATTGATCTGCCTGTTATTGAGGTTCTGTCCATTGTGTTTTGCAAAATAATTATGGAAGGAATAAGACAGACCACTATTTTGGTTTCTTTATCTTAAGTCTTCTTGGAGAAGGTCAACACGGATAGAAATTCCTCAAGATTGTCTTGTGGGGCGTACATTAACTTCTCACGACCACTACCGGAAGTTCGCCCTTCATATTTTCCACAATGTCCTTCCGAGGAATTGCTTCCGTCCGATGTCTGGCCTTATTCAAATACTTCCCGAAGTATATGTGGAGACTGAATGGTTTGAATGGAAAGTGCTGTGGGTTTTACACCTCTTTCTTGCGGTGCTGTGTAGCCGTGCGGTGTCTGGCCTTATTCAAATACTTCTTGAAGTATATCCGGAGACTGAATGGTTTGAATAGAAAGGGTTGTGGGTTTTACACCTCTTTCTTGCCGTGCTGTGTAGCCGTGCAGTCTCAGGCGTATTGTCACCGTCCGCGCAGCTGCCCCCGTCGGAGGTTCGAGTCCTTCCTCGGGCATGAATGTGTGTGTTGTCCATACCATAAGTTAGTTTAAGTTAGATTAACTAGTGTGTAAGCGTAAGGACAGATGACGTAAGCAGTTTGGTCCCATAACATCTTACCACAAATCTATGCCTCTTTCTTCAAACGCTCATGGATTGCTTGGACCAATAACGGTTGAGAAAAGCCTTTTCAAATTCTTCATACGTATGGCACGTCTCTATTACATCTGTACACCGAAGGCTTCCCTTCCCTTGTATGTAGCCTGCCGTGAAACTGATTGCCCTAGACAAGACTCCTCGAAATCCTCGAATAAAAACTACTGGATCAACCGATCGATACTTCGGTAGAAAAGTCTGAAATTGTCGATGCTTTAGCAGCTTCTCTTCCATGAGCATCTGTACGTACAGATTATTGTTTGGTATATTGCCATGAAATGTGTCTGATATAGCAACTCCATTTTTAGCTGTCGGTACAGAGCTACTCATTACGAAAGTTGTTGCTTGCAAATTCGGCCTAATTTCGTTTGAAAATGCAACACGGATTGTTGAAATATTCGACTTGTGGTCATGGTGGTTCTATTGCAGTCACCTGTGCTTTCCTCCATGACTTCCTTCCATTTGATAAGTTCGGCTTCGATTTGCAGCTTTACATTAGTGAATTCGGTTTGGATTTGTGCAGTATCGGGTATTACGGATGTTGGCATTTCCTGTATTGCTTGCTGTAACAGTGTAGCAACACACTGTGAGACTTTAGTTTCAACCACTTGAACAAAACCCGAGGATACTTCCTCGACCTTGTCTGGTAATGTTGTTACCTTAGATTTACTTTTTGAAGTCTCGGATGGAATAGTTTGTTGAGAGATTTTTAGACTAGCCATATCTCCCACTAAATCAATATGTTGTGAGCTTATACGGTGAACATCAGATTTGAGATTGCCAAAATTTAACTTGGTATGTGATGTGTTAACTTTAGCAATCAAATCTCTAACAAAGTCATTTCCCTGTTCGGCTACAAGGTTACCTTCTTTCTGTCCTAAACTAGCGTATTTGGCAGATGAGCTAGCCAGTTTAATAGCAACGCTATGCAGTATGTGAGATATTTTTTCTTGTTCGGCTACCAGCTTGGATTAAGTCGACTGTAGGTGAAACATCCCCATAGGAAAATAGATGAATTGGTTCAAATGGATCTGAGCGCTATGGGACTCAACTTCTGAGGTCATTAGTCCCCTAGAACTCAGAACTAGTTAAACTTAACTAACCTAAGGACATCACACACATCCATGCGCGAGGCAGGATTCGAAACTGCGACCGTAACGGTATAGCGGTTCCAGACTGCAGCGCCTAGAACCGCATGGCCACTTTGGCCGGCAATTGATGAATCACTGTGCTGGTAAACCACATACGTTATTTGATTTTCAAACAGTTAAACAAAACTGAACTTACTCAGAAATTTCTCTCTCTTCTTATTGTGATCATCACTAAACTGACACACAATATTTTTAGCGCAACGCAACCTGACTTTCAAAAATCCCAACAAAAGAATGGCCCTGACTAACAATAACCTATACCTTCTATGAATCGCGTACCTCACAAAAATCTTCGTTACTCGAACTACTGCAATACAGTGTGCGCAAATACTTCCAGCTGAATAAAAGATTCTAACTACTGAAGGCACTAACTACTGATAAGCAAAGTCAGCAAATGAAAGATTTTAATAGAGAACAAACAATGTATTTACCTTCATAACGTTCAAAATTCATGATATCCAGTATAGCAAATTTACAATTTCTGATGGAAACACGTCCACATCGTCTACTCTAAACATTCTGCCATCTCTCTCTCCACATCCACCACTGCTGGCGGCTAACCTCCAACTGCGCAACGCCACTCGCTGTCCACATTCAACTGCCCAACACTACAATAGCAAAATTCCAACAATGCCAACCAGCCACAAACTTCACACAGCATAGTCAGTGATTGTCATATAGAGCGCTACGTGACGTTACCAACATAAACACGTAAACAGCCTGCTTACATAGGAAAGGCGAACGGGCGACTGCAGTTATTCAGACAGTTATAGAAAACTATGGTTCGTCTATAAAGAAGATTGCGTACAGAACACATGTGCGACCCGTTCCTGAGTAAAATTCGAGGGTTTGTAATCCCACCAGCAAGGATTAAAGGAAATATAGAAGCAATCCAGGGGCGTGTTCTTGTCTTGTTAGCTGTAGGTCCGATCAACATGCGGGGATTGCGGGAATATTACGTGAACCCTAGCGGAAATCCCTGGGGGGAAGGCGACGTTCTCTTCACAAAATACTACCGAGAAAGTTTAGAGAATCTGCAGTTACAAAACGCTATGCAACGTTCCTACAACCATTGTCATACATCTCACGTGACGATCGTGAAGCAAAGAGAAATCACGATTCGTATTGGAGAGTATATAGAGTCGTTTCTCTCGGAGGAATGTGTGATGCAAGGTATACCGTGAAACTTCTTAGTGAAAAGTTTTTACTTAAATTATAATAACTAGGAGAGGGTGAAACTTCTACATTATTTGATTCTGAAACTGCTGAGTAAAACTGAATATACTGAGCCAACACAATATCCTGGCGCAACGCAATATGACTGCTCAAAAAATGATAACCTGACTTCAAATAATTAATACAAAAGAATGGCCCTGAATTAGAAGAAATCCTAACAATAACCCATACACATCGTAAATCACTTACCTCACAGAAAATCTTCATGACGTGAACTACAGCGATACAAGCGCCAATACCGCAAGCTGAATAAAAAATTCTAACTACTGAATTCTCTGGCTTCTAATAGGCATGTGGTTAGCAAAGGAACAATTTTGTTGCAGAGCAAACAACGTATTTAGCAGATTTTACCTTAATCAAGTGATAACAAGTTTAAAAAAATCGTCAGTAATAAATCTCCATGGCGGATCCACATTCAGACCATCCACTTGCGCTACTACTGCAGACCTCCAACACTGCTAATTATTAACTCTAACCTCTATCACTGCTGACTACTCACTCCCAATTTCCATCACTGCTGGCTGTTCACCTCCAGCTGCCGTCACTGCTGTATTCACCTCTAACAGCGAGTCCGACCAGCCACAGAGTCTCTTACAGAGTGCGCACAGTGCTGTCATAGTTATTAATGCAGAGGGCTACATAGTGCTGCCAACATACAAACACATAAGCAGCCTACTTACAACTGTGCCGTGCGCCGTGCTTGTGGGTTACAGACGCAGAATCAGATGTAGAGCTCTTGTTATTAATTGAAACTTGCACATGAATTCCTCCTCCTCCGCTTTTCTTCCATTACTTTGAAAACTGTAAATTACTACGTAAGTTCATACTCTTATTTCTGTAACTACATGCCATCGTATCTTTTCCGTTTCGGTTGGAGTTACTTAACGGAAATACCCAACGTTAAATCTCTCTGTTGGTGTACCTATTGTTGTGACGATTAATGGATTTTCCTTTTTATGTGGACAGCGTTTCTTTGACCCATGACTTAGTTAGAACCTATATTTCTCGAATCATAAGAAACTCGCGAAAGTCCCACGTACCTGAAAACAGTACCTGATATATAACAGTTGCTTCATATCCTTTAATTTGCAGCCTTGCTGATTGTAACACCTACTGGATAAAGGTTTAGTATAAAGAAGACTTACTTCTTAACGCTGTGTCTATATCGAGCAAAAAATTTAATGCTCGAGTTTAACGTCATGGCCACTAGAGCGTCATTGTAGATAAAGCACACGTCTGGCTGCACAATAATGGAGAATGTAATGGCCGTGATAATGCTGAATAAAATAAAATGTCGTTGTCTTGAAATGATTTAAGGAAACGGCTAAGAGTCTAAATCTGGGTGATTGGATTGTGATTTCATATAAGTTTCAACTGAATACGTTTTCAGTATCACAAAAATGCAGCCACTCTTTCGGTGTCAATATCTGTGTCGTTCTATGTAGGACACCACCTTCGTTAAAAATGAATGTGTGATGTATTGATGCAACGATGTTAGTCAGAAAGGAACCTGATTACCGCTCATTAAGTGACTAGTTCAGCGTGTACCCCACAAAAAACTGCAATGAACAAAATAGAGCCCATTTGGTGAATGACGCACTACACATCTCAGTCATATTCTATTATTAGAATTTGACGATAGGCGTCTTTATATGCTATTACGTTAATTGAGAAGGGTATACAGAACAGCTGACGAAACAAGAGGAAATCTCGACAGACTGTGGCAAATTCTTAGAGCTTCGCGTAGGAAAGGAGAGACAAATGAAGTGACGCTCTGTCGCCAAGGCGTGGGACCACAGACTACGGGTTAAACTCCTTCTCTGTAGTGTAGCAGAAGAAGTCGAAGTTCAGAAGTCAGGAACAAGGAGAAACAATTTCCTCTGTTCCGAGTTACTGCGACGGAAACGACGCGCAACTTGTACCAGTGGTGGCTTCTGCTACTCGTGAATTCTCAGTTAGTTGCAATCGAAAAATACTGCAGGCTGTGGTCAGTTCTTTGTTCATTTTCTTTACTTTAACTGTTAATAAAAATGGCTTCCCTACCCCGTTAGGCACGGAGACGTAAGTACAGCCTCCCAGTTTTACAGCTTTTCTCACTGAAACTAACGGCGTTTGTCGTTTCCATTTGTGAAACGCAGTACTTACTTCTTACATTTTAGAGGCATTTATCCGTATCACTATGTCCTATTCGGTGGAGCTTTTCGATTCTTGCAGCGGTATTTTAAACAAAACCGTACCATACGTGTGTTACGTCAGATGTCTCTATTTTGAGTGCTATGTTTGTACATACAGTCTCCCACTTCTAGGCAACAGGATAATGAGACAGAACAACGGATGCACATGGAACAGAACTGTATTCAGTCTGGCGTATGGTACGCCACCCAAATCAAATACTCTTGATGGCCACAAATTGTTCACATCGACCACGACGTTGTTTCTCGAAAGAATAACACTGCTAAACGCGAGGACAGACAATATCACAACAAAGCTTTTCCAAACCGTGAGCCCAGCGATTATATATCCTCCGATCGACGGAAATCGCAGGCCGGTTGCTTGTATTCCTTTATTGTTCGGTTTTGCCATCTACGGTGAAAATCTCTTGTAAGGTGGTTCCTCTTTAGGATACTACTGTCTATGTTACTAGCTTGTGGTAGAATTTCTTATATGTTTTAACGTTCAGTAATTTTCCTTATGTCGATCGAAGGATGCACACTTGCTGGCCGCATTCCTTGGAAAAGCTGTGTCATGATATTGTTTGCAATTTCGATTAGCAGTGTTATTATTGTCTTGAGGAACAAGGCAGTGGCTTTTCCGTTGATGTGAACAAGATGTAGCCTCTCAGAGCATTTAGATTTGCTTAGCGTATCACACACCATCCTGAGTATGCTTCCGTTCCGTATGTGCCTGCTTTTTCATAGAATTATTCTGTTGCCTTGGAGTTTTGGTATTGCGAATAACTGTGAGACATAGTATGGTTGGAGGATACCTAAGTGTTTATGATTCAGATTTTTTCAGTTACGTTCACGGAGCGTAATTATTATTCTTAGTTTCGCTTTGCATCTCGTTTGTGACAGTTCGATTTTTGGTTGCCATCATAAGAGGACACCTGTCTCAGATGACACGTAAAGTTATATAACTATCCACAATCCGTACCCTCGGTATGTCTAGGTTCTCGAATCCAGCGATGTTTAGGATCTTACATTTTCGACAACTCGAACCTGAAGCTGCCGTTGTCTCCTTTTATAGGAGGTATCTCCATTTCTTACAAGAACAGCAACGTCATCAGCTTCATGTACTCTTATGACTAACGTCTGAGGATACACTGAGGTGATAAACGTCGTGAGGTACCCCTTAATATCGTGTCTGTCCTGTCTGTGACCCCTCCCTCCTGCCTGTATGGCATGCATCTCGACGTGGCATGGACTCAACAAGTCGTTGGAAGTCCCCTGCAGAAATACTGAGGAATTTTGCCTCTATAGCCGTCCATAATTACGAAAAAGTTTTGTTCAACAACTGACCTCACGGTATGTTCCATAAATAATCAATGGCACTCGGCTACTAGGCGCAAGGCACATGGGTGTAAATGCATATGTACCTATACGTCAAGGGTGACCAAAGAAGTCATTTGATTTGGCCTGACAGACCTTCCTGATTCCAGGGGACTTTTTGAATTCAGTTGCAGGTGACTTTTGTGATGATCATAATATCATGCAAGATGCTGAAAACTGACCCATGATTGATTTTCACTTTTTCCACTACCGCATACCGTCGAGCAGCGGTTTCTCTGCAAGTTTAGCGAATTTCGGCTCTTCAGTAGGCTTGGCCCAACACCTCCGCGCAAGACAGACCCTTGTCCGCGCTTCTGCTTAGCGCTTGGAGCATATAGCTCACAGTGATGAGAAGGGAAGCGGGGAAGGAAGAAGGCCGCAGCCGGACAGCGATAGAGCGAGACAGTCGGTTTGACATAGTCCGCTAACGATACCGATTGTGTTAAATGAAAATGACGTCTCGTATTAGAAATACAACGACGTCCATGCACCTTAGCGATAAATAAATAAATAAATAAATAAAATAAAATATTTGAAAAAAACTCAGGAAGCCACATCATTCAATGCCAACGGAGATTACTTTACTTTCTGTAGAGTTCGAAGACCATGAAAAGAGCTATTATCAGATGGAAAAATTTCATTAGATTACAACACCAGAAACAAAGGCGATATGATGCACTTCTCTTCTGACGACCGAGATTGAATGTTAGCTGAACGTAAGGCGTCTGTTACGGAAAACGCTGAGTTAAGGGTAAACAGAGTGGTGACAAGGTTTTTTTATGGTCGACATCACCTGTCATTTGATTTCAGTAAGCCTGTTAGTGAAGGGGGAGGATCCTTTGAAAATAAATGTGGTGGACAAGACTGACGCCATCAAATAAAAATTAATTCTGAGGAAAAATCAGCGTATTTCATGAGATGGAACACTTGCCGGAACTCAAGGCAGTCATTTATGGACCAGACATGACTAAATACGTTTCAGTAATTACAACATTTCATCATGAGCTTTCAAAGAAATTTCGAGATTTTTTTAGATTTAAGTGTGATTTCGCCGTGCGGGATTAGCCGAGTGGTCTTAGGCGCTGCAGACATGAGCTGTGCGGCTGGTCTCGGCGGTGATTCGAGTCCTCCCCCGGGCATTTGTGTGTGTGTGTGTGTGTGTGTGTGTGTGTGTGTGTGTGTGTGTGTTTGTCCTTAGGATAATTTATGTTATGTAATGTGTAAGCTTAGGGACTGATGACCTTAGCAGTTAAGTCCCATACGATTTCACACACACTTGAAAATGTTGAAGTTTGATTTCGATTCATTTGTTCTCGCTTTTGTGTACTGATGTACCTCCTCATTACTTCCATCTTGAATTTATAGACGTACTATGTAGCACTCAGCTCAATGACCCGTTTGTTCAATCCCGGAAATTAGAAGACTCTTTTAATATGTTACTCAAGAAGCAATATCGTCGATAGCGCAGACAAGTCACTGAAGTTATTTCAGTGTTTGGTTCAACGTAACTGCGTGAACGATTTTTTTTCTGTTATAAAACTCACAAAATCACACCAACGGAGAGCCGGCCGGTGTGGTCGAGCGGTTCTAGGAGCTTCAGTCTGGAACAGCGCGACCGCTATGGTCGCAGGTTCGAATCATGCCTCGGTCATGGATGTGTGTGATCTCCTTAGGTTAGTTAGGCTTAAGTAGTGCTGAGTTCTAGGGGGCTGATGACCTCAGATGTTAAGACCCAGAGCCATTTTGAACCCGCCAACGTTCGCGTTTAACAAATTTTAAGCGAGGTAACATTATTTGGTCGTGTCATGAACCATAGTTCATATATAGAAATATTCTAAATTTGAAATGTTTATAAATTTAAACCATCGCATCTTAATGTTAAATGCCTTAATGTAAAGCTTTTTGTAGTTCTGCTCTCTATATTAGCACTGTCTAATTTACTTACTGACTTTAGTAGTGAAGCTATTGCTTTGACGTAAAAATAAAAAGCTTGTTATTTATTTATTTATCGTGTCAGAAACAAACTAAAAAAACAATATTAAATACATTACTAATTACATACATACATTATGGTTTATAAATTAAACTAGTCAAGAATGAAATAAATGATTAGACACAGATTGTGTTGTCAAACATATGGTAATTCTAATCTATACAGTGGATGCCCAAAAATTTGCAACGTCCAGTGCACTTTGTGTAGCGTTTACGAGGTCCTCCATGGTGCACACAGTTGGAGATAATGTGCATTGGAAACATAAGATAATTTTAATCTATACAGTGGATTCCCAAAAATTTGCGACGTCCAGTGCACTTTGTGTAGCCTTTACGAGGTCCTCCATGGTGCACACAGTTGGAGGTAATGTGCATTGTAGTAGATGTATTGATGTCTGCACGGCAGCTCCGCAGTCACACTGGAGAGAGTCCACCTGGAAGCCCCACCTCTCCAGATTACTCTTGGATCTTGTGACAGAAGAACGCAGGCGGTTGAGTGATTTTCATGTGGACCATTTCTCTGTGTGGCCTGGGGGAAGAACTTCTTGCAGGATCAGCCACTCCTCCAGATGCTGGCATCTGACCTGCCATCTCTTCTCCCGGTGTTGATGTGGAGTGTCAGCGAGTGGTTCTGTGCTGTGAAGGAAGCTCTTTCTAGACACAAGTCTTTGCTGTGCCGGTTGGTGGCCATGTAGTGGGTGGGCTTCGGATGTTAATGCATTCTTCATTTCACTCCGTGCTGCTGCATCTCTTCGGATGTCCGGGGGAGGGGGGGGGGGGGCTATGCCGGATTAGCAGTACAGTTTTTTCACAGGTGTGGCTCTTAGACAACCCGTAGTAATACGCCATGTCTCATTCAGAGCAACATCAACTTTCTTTGTATGTGCAGATTTTTTATTTCATAAAGTAAGTGTTACAGTCACTGGCGTAAATATGAAGTCTTTTATGTCACTGGAGACACGTTGTGGGAATAGCGCAGCGGGGGAACGGAGTGCTGAGCAGGCTCGGCACCGGCTGGGGAGCGCACTCCAGGCCTGAGAAAGATGTTCTACCATCGAACTTGTCTGACCACGTTGGAAGTCTATGCAGCACTTGACTGCTGTGACATGCGATGGTACATTGTTGCCACACACATTCACTAACTCGAATTTCTGCAGGACGGCTCGCCTTCGAATGCAGAGAACGAATTGCCACAGGGCACTCCACATTATCAATGCCTTGTTTTAGTTTGTTTCAGTGTTTACATATGTAAGTAGGTAGTTTAGATTTTTTAATTGGTAACGCCACGTAGCGCTCTGTATGAAAATAACTGGCTGTGCTGCGTGCAGTCTGTGGCTGGTTTGCATTGTTGTTGGTTATTATAGTGTTGGGCAGCTGGATGTTAACAGCTGGTAGCGTTGCGCAGTTGGAGGTGAGCCGCCAGCAGTGGTGGATGTGGGGAGAGAGATGGCGGAGTTTTGAGAGCGGATATCAGTTCGTGACATCCAGTTTTACAAATTTACTGTCTCTGATGAACACACGTCCAGATCATTCGCTCTCAAAACTCCGCCATCTCTCTCCCAACATGCACCACTGCTGGCGGCTCACCTCCAACTGCGCAACGTTACCAGCTGTTAACATCCAGCTGCCCAATACTATAATAACCAACAACAATGCAAACCAGCCACAGACTGCACGCAGCGCAGCCAGTTATTTTCATACAGAGCGCTACGTGGCGTTACAAATAAAAAAACCTAAACAGCATATATATATATATATGAGTTCATGACATTTGTTTTTTCTGTATCAAAATCTTTCATTTGCAAACTATGCCTATCAGTTGTTAGTGCCTTTAGCAGTTTGAAGCTTTTATTTAACTGGCAATAGTGGCGCTTGCTGTATTGCAGTAGTTCGAGTAACGATGATTTATGTGAGGTAAGTGATTTGTGAAATGTATCGGTTAATGTTAGTCAGGGCCATTCTTTTGTAGGGATTATTGAAAGTCAGACTGCATTGCGCTAAAAATAGTGTGTGTCAGTTTAGTGTTGACCAGAACAGATAAAGAGCGAAATATCTGAGTACGTTCAGTCCTGCTCAGCTGTTTGAAAATCAAATAATGTAAGAGGTTTTATCAGCACAGTAATTCACCAACTTTTTCTAAGGGGTCGTTTCACATATTGCGCATACGTAGAAAAATAAATCCCCTACTGTACAACTACACTATTGATGACAAATATGTTGGAAACAGTGACCACCTTAAAATATCGACGAGTAACCTTCCGGAGCGAGCTTAAATGGAATGACCACATAAAATCAATATCAGGAAATGGAGATGCATAGGAAGAAATGTAGTTCACCCACTAAAGAAGTGGGTGACAAGGCGCTTCTTCGACAGATTCCTGCGTATTGTTCATCAGTCTGGGACGCTTATCGGATAGGACAGACACACTGATACAAAGATGCAACGAAGAGCGATGCGATTCGTCACGGGATCGTTAAGTCAGGGTCAGAGCGTTACATAGATGCCCAACAAACTCCTGTGACAAATACTGCGAGAGAGGCGGTATGGAAAATGGAGAGATTTACTAGGAAGGGTCGCACAATACATTACTTCCTGCAACATCGCGGAATGATCACGAATCGAACAGAGAATCCGAGAAATTACAGCTAACACAGAAGATTGCGGCAATCGTTCTTCGCACGCTCTATTTAAGAATGGAACAGAGAATGGGGGACTACTTAACGGTACCAGAAGTACGTTTCGGCACACCTCGTCAGGTGACTTACGGAGTATTCATGTTTAAAAAATGTTCAAATAGTCGTGGACTGTGCGGCTGGTCCTGGCGGAGGTTCGAGTCTTCCCTCGGGTATGGGTGCGTGTTTGTCCTTAGGATAATTTAGGTTAAGTAGTGTATAATCTTAGGGACTGATGACCTAAGCAGTTAAGTCCCGTAAGATTTCACACATGATAAAATGTTCAACTGTGTGTGAAATCTTATGGGACGTAACTGATAAGATCATCAGTCCCCAAGCTTACACACCACTTAACCTAAATTATCCTACGGACAAACACACACACACATGCCCAAGGGAGGACTGTAACCTCCGTCGGGACCATGCGCAACTGATGTTTATGCAGATGGACCTGTAGCGGAGTGACACCGCAGTTTGACGCAGCGATTTTAATGTATATAAGGACTGCATGCGTTGAGCATCAAATGATTTAAAAATTAGTTACGTAAGTCTATTCTTTCGAGACAGTCAGTATAACTTAAGAATAGCTACCGCAAATAGGGCGACGCACTCTCTAAACGGATTTCTGTCGCTGACTATAAAAGACTAGCATTATAATTCCGTTAAATATTCGAATAAAAGCTTAGCGTGTTCCACGTAGCTCTGAGAATTTCCTCTGTCGACCCACTTTTAATGCAGATATAGATAATAATTCTCGTCTGCTGCCCGCTGCTGTACACGACATGCTTCGTTGACCGTAGACTCAATTTAGGTGGCGAGAATCCCGCAGAAACGGAGAAAACGCAGACGGAGCACAGGGGAAAGCGAGTTTAGAACTCGCGTGCGCGCTCCTGTGGCCATGAATATGTAACTTCGTATGTTATGCATATGCGATGCAACACCGGAGAGCAGACTTTTGAAAACTACATGTGCTCTCGTTTCTGTGTGACAGTACGAACATTTCCACAGAAATTCGAGGATATGACTTACCCACTTTTCCTTTCGCTGCCAGTGTACTGCAGTTTATTTTGGCTATCAAGACTCAGTCTTCGCTATTATCTTTCTACACAAGTGAGGCTGTCATAAATATAGTCCTGGAATTTTAGTCTAGTTGTTATTATGTGAACTGTTTACCCTACATTAGTTTTCAGTTAACAGCGGAATACATATATACTGTCGACTTGGAGACACAGTTTAATGTTCTGTACATTATGCATCTCGAAATTTCAGTAAAAGAAAACACACAAATTATCTCTCTCTCTCTTTCTCTCTCTCTCCCCCCCCCCCCCCCCCTCCTCTCTCTCTCACTCTCTCTCTCTCTCTCTCTCTCTCTCTCTCTCTCTCTCTCACTCTCTCTCTCTCACACACACACAGTGAGTGTTTGCGTGTGTATGTCTGTGGGGGGAGGGTGAGGGTTTTCAAAGAAAAGTTATGAAACAACAGTGTGGGTATAACAGTACGATCACAAATTGAGTCGGCCTTGATTCAAATACGGTGTTATTTGTTTATTTCTTTATTATCCCAAACTAGTTTCGGCTACAAATATCACCAACATCAGTGGTTTTTTAAAATCTAATACATGCAGAAAATGGTATGGTTGTACAAATAGAGTAAAACATAATTATATTTTTACAAATCGTCGTTTGGAATATAGTATTATTTTGATACTTTTATCCTACCATATTTATTGTATGCTACAGCATGTTTTAAGCTATTATTGGCACTGTTTGTGACATATTTTCTTTGCTCTTTTTCTGTTGCCGTCTTTTTATACCTAGCGAACATCATGTCATCTGCAACCATGTGAGCAGCTGTTACTAAACAAATACTCAAAGGTGATCTTCGTGTCTCGGCAGTATGTACTTGGGGTTGTTGTAGCATTTTGGTATGTACACTCCTGGAAATGAAAAAAAGAAAAAAGAACACATTGACACCGGTGTATCAGACCCACCATACTTGCTCCAGACACTGCGAGAGGGCTGTACAAGCAATGATCAAACGCACGGCACAGCGGACACACCAGGAACCGCGGTGTTGGCCGTCGAATGGCGCTAGCTGCGCAGCATTTGTGCACCGCCGCCGTCAGTGTCAGCCAGTTTGCCGTGGCATACGGAGCTCCATCGCAGTCTTTAACACTGGTAGCATGCCGAGACAGCGTGCACGTGAACCGTATGTGCAGTTGACGGACTTTGAGCGAGGGCGTATAGTGGGCATGCGGGAGGCCGGGTGGACGTACCGCCGAATTGCTCAACACGTGGGGCGTGAGGTCTCCACAGTACATCGATGTTGTCGCCAGTGGTCGGCAGAAGGTGCACGTGCCCGTCGACCTGGGACCGGACCGCAGCGACGCACGGATGCACGCCAAGACCGTAGGATCCTACGCAGTGCCGTAGGGCACCGCACTGCCACTTCCCAGCAAATTAGGGACACTGTTGCTCCTGGGCTACGGTCCCGCACACCGTTAGGCCGTCTTCCGCTCACGCCCCAACATCGTGCAGCCCGCCTCCAGTGGTGTGGCGACAGGCGTGAATGGAGGGACGAATGCAGACGTGTCGTCTTCAGCGATGAGAGTCGCTTCTGCCTTGGTGCCAATGATGGTCGTATGCGTGTTTGGCGCCGTGCAGGTGAGCGCCACAATCAGGACTGCATACGACCGAGGCACACAGGGCCAACACCCGGTATCATGGTGTGGGGAGCGATCTCCTACACTGGCCGTACACCTCCGGTGATCATCGAGGGGACACTGAATAGTGCACGGTACATCCAAACCCTCATCCAACCCATCGTTCTACCATTCCTAGACTGGCAAGGTAACTTGCTGTTCCAACAGGACAATGCACGTCCGCATGTATCCCGTGCCACCCAACGTGCTCTAGAAGGTGTAAGTCAACTACCCTGGCCAGCAAGATCACCGGATCTGTCTCCCATTGAGCATGTTTGGGACTGGATGAAGCGTCGTCTCACGCGGTCTGCACGTCCAGCACGAACGCTGATCCAACTGAGGCGCCAGGTGGAAATGGCATGGCAAGCCGTTCCACAGGACTACATCCAGCATCTCTACGATCGTCTCCATGGGAGAATAGCAGCCTGCATTGCTGCGAAAGGTGGATATACACTGTACTAGTGCCGAAATTGTGCAATGCTCTGTTGCCTGTATCTATGTGCCTGTGGTTCTGTCAGTGTGATCATGTGATGTATCTGACCCCAGGAATGTGTCAATAAAGTTTCCCCTTCCTGGGACAATGAATTCACGGTGTTCTTATTTCAATTTCCAGGAGTGTATTTGGTTGTAGCTTAGCTATTCGTGTACACACATTCGTTGAATAGTGTGTGGCTGCTTTTTACACAGATAAACAAAACTTTTGCAATTTGTTTCTGATCCATAATATTGCGCCATCTTGCTGTTCGCGTGTGTCGCGAGAAGCGTACCGCAAATGGCGAGAAATGCTATGAAAAACTGTAGCGCGAATTACGACGACTTATGTTCATTATTTATGTCTCTGTGTGTGATGGGGCAGTGGTTCTATTGCGTGTGTGTACTTTCTGTTCTGTGCCCTTGGTCAGTTCTCGCGCTACAGTTTTTCATAGTCTTTCTTGCCACTTGCGATACGCCTCTCGCGACATACTCGAACAGCAACATGGTGTAATAATATGGATCAGATACGAAGTGCTTAAGTTTTGTTTATCTGTGGAAAAAGCAGCCACACACCATCCAACCAAAGTGAGTACACTAATAGCTAAGCAACAACAAAATACATACCAAAATGACAGGTTTTCACAAACGCTACAACAACCCCAAGTATATACTGCTGACATACGAAGTTCACCTTTGAGTGTTTGTTTAGTAACAGCCGATCAGATGGTTGCAGATGACATGATGTTCGCTAAGTTTAAAAAGACGGCAACAGAAAAAGAGCTCAGAAAATATATCACAAACAGCGCCAATAATAGCTGAAAACATGCTTTAGCATACAATAAATGTGGTAGTATAAAAGTATCAGTATAAGACTATATTTCAAAAGACGATTTGTGAAAATATCATTATGTTTTACTGTGTTTGTACAACCATACTATTTTCTGCATGTTTTAGATTAAAAAAACCACTGATGGTGAGATTTGTTGCTAAAACTAGTTAAGGATAATAAAGAAATAAACAATCAACACGGTGTTTGCATCAAGGCCTACTCAATTTGTGATTGTACTGTTTTTCTATGCAAACACAGACCAAATGGAAGAGTTCCAAGATAATTTAAGTGTGGGCATAATTGAAATGTTTATCCAAAGCTAATCACCAGAGGCCCGTGCACTAAAATCTCATTGTTTCACGAGCCAATCGCTGTTCATAGTATTCCTGTACCAGTTACAGGAGCCAGTACTCCACTCTGTTCCACAGTTTGTGGTCCAAGTAGAAGCTTTTTGCTTTCAGATGTTCTTTAGCGGATCAAACACATGAAAGTCGCAGGGTGACATTTCTGGGCTGTAGGGCAGATGCTCCATCTGCTCTCCCTTAAAGTTGGCCAGTACATTTTGTGTGACCTTGTAGACGTGTGGACAGCCGTTGTCGTGGAGCAGATTCACTATCTGCGTGAGCATCCTCGATCGTTTGCTCTTGATACACTTGTGTAGGCTACGGAGTCTCACAGTTAATGTTAATGTTTTTTGTGTACTTCTCAACCACTGCTTCCGTGTAACTCGCCTATTATAACTGGCGTCTGCTTTCTGTACAAGCTGAAAAAAAAAACAGCGTTTCACTCCTTGTCTCACTACTGTATCCCAAAGTGGCATTTGTAAATTTTATCCGATTTGCTTGATTCAACGTTTCGTATACCTATTCATTAGAACACTCCTCATATTATTTTCTGGGACAATGGATGGCATTTTCCCAGAAATAGATTCAAATGTTTTCCCCTGATTGTAAAATAAATGTTGTAAGTGGTCATCTCGTGCATATCCACAACTGAGAACTCGTCTGGTCTACGAGCAGCTCACGTGGCATGAGTGAACATAACCGCCTCCTCTACAAAGGGCTGGTCCTCGCAGCCAACTCTGTTCTTTGGAATAAGGAATGAATAAAAATTGACGAAATTCTCTTAAGCCTCCACATTATACATGTGCGTAGCAACAGACATCTACAAGCCATCAGTTTTGCAATATTACTCATATTTACTGTAATCATATAAAATTGATCCCCAGTCTGAGGTGAGTACACTCTGAGGGGTAAAATGGAATTTTCTGAGGTGTAGGAAGAAAATGTTTCGACTCGTTTCAATCATGAAACTACATTATTTTTAAAAGATCATTACTATTATCATTCTTTCATAAGACTGTAATACGAATTACTTCAGTTACAAACTACTACATTTTTCTAATACTAGCATTAACGCATGTCAAAATGTGGTGGGGGATAGATTTGGGAAACGAATATACGAACAATCCAAGACTAGCGTATTTTCTGCCTTGTGACAGTGGATTCACAATTTCCGTGAGATCACCGATGTTAAGTGCTGTCGGGCGTGGCTGGCACTTGGATGGGTGACCAACCGGGCCGCCAAGTGCTGTTGCCTTTTTTTTGGGTGCACTCAGTCTAGTGATGCCAATTGAGGAGCTACTCGACCGAATAGTAGCGGCTACGGTCACAGAAAAACATCATAACGACCGGGAGTGTGGTGTACTGACCACACGTCCCTACTATCCGCATCCTCGGCTGAGGATGACACGACGGTCGGATGGTCCCGATTGGCCACTTGTGGCCTGAAGACGCAGTACTTACTTACTATGCATATATCATAGTAAAATAGATATATGTGTGTGTCACATATATTTATATATCTCATGAAAATTCATTCCCCTATTACTAGGTAGATCCTGCAATGTACCATAAATTGCTTCATTATTCACTTCGGAATAGATAACTGATAGATTAACTGACACCACAATGCAATAGTAACCATTTACCTGTTAACCTCTCGGGCCTACACCGGGGCCGGCCTTGTGGACCACGCACAGGCCAAGGCTAGGAATCGTCTTTGATCGTTTCTTATCGGAATGACTCGATACAGCGCAACATTTCCTCTAGAATGGCAGTGCGTCCTTTTTCTATGGCACGGATCCCTTCAGTTCAGCAGCCGTTTATTCTTCCTATTTTTTCGTAATATCATGGACGTTTACAGGCCTAGTGACTGTTTGTACTAAAAGAAGCAGTCTAGCGATCCATCGTCACTAACGTTTGAATGGTAACGAAAGAGAGGAGGGATAAGAAATCTAAACATGTGTTATGCATTCGTATAATCGACGGCTACAGCAATTTTGCTATAAAACTAGATTACAATTGGCGAAGAAACAGTAAAAAATTACGACATTCGAAAGAGGCAGCAGCTGCTAAATTTGCTGGTAGGGAGCACGTGACGAAATTGGTAGTTACGTACAGTGAAATTTATGAAGTCGCACTCATTATTCCACTGTGAATTGCAACAGTTTTCGATGGAACTGGACGAAGCGTATGGAGACTTTACATGTTACTGCAAAATATGTTGGTGGAGCCTAGAGGAATGCTGGAATGATTTCTCAAATTAAAACCAACTATTCTTGAATTTATGAAGTGGAAAGGAATACAAGAACGAAAATTAGAACATCCGAAATGAATTGCAGATCTCGTATTTTGAGTCTGTTTGACTGCGCACTGCCCACGGTAAGACAGTGCAAGATGATAAATAACTGATTCCTTATTTGATGAGGATTTATTTAAAAAGAAAATTGCGTTATACAAGGGACGAATTCTGCCAAACACAGTCCATTTTCCTAAGCTCACTGGCGTTAAGGAAAATGAGAAGTTGGAAGAATTCATTGCGGCCTTGAAAGAAACGCAAGTATAGTTTGCTAAACGTTTTGATAAAACCACCAACCTTACACCTGTTTCCGAGCTGCTTTCGAGACCGTTTGCCGTTTCAGATGAAAGCGCCCCTGTGCGCATGAAGACGTAAATGGTTGTTCTGAAATACAGTTCTCAATTTAGGGCAAATACCTTTGCGTTAAAAATTTACAGGACGTCTTCATTGTTTTCCTCAACTAGAGTTTCTACGTCTCTTTGATGTGGTTGCAAAAGTAGTACAGTATTTCTGTCAGCATATGTTTGTGAAGGACCTTTCTTCGATAATGAAACTGAATGCGTCACGATTACGGGCATCCACATTGCGAAAATCTGTGAATTTTCCTTTGTCTGCTCGTATGTAGAATGTTTGAACCCGATAAAAATTCTCTTAGAGTTTCTACGTCTCTTTGATGTGCTTGCAAATGTAGCACAGTATTTCTATTAGCATATGTTTGTGAAGGACATTTCTTTGGTAATGAAACTAAATGCGTCACGATTAGGTGGCTTCCACATTGCGAAAATCTGTGAATTTTTCTTTGTCTGTTCGTATGTAGAATGTTTGAACCCGATAAAAATTCCCCGGGAAATATAGTTAAATACCAGTGAAAATTTGTTTTCATTGTGGTATATTTTATTGAGAAATGTGAGATATAAAACCATGTTGTATGCAGTGCGACTGCATTATCATTTAATTGCGTTGCATTCGGAGTTCCTGCTCTCCCCCCTCCTCACATAGCCTGCCGTGGCGGTGGAAATGGGCAGCCAAATTGAGCTCTATGACAGCCATGCCAGGGCACATATCGTGAGCCGAATCTGGGTCGCTGAGCTATACAGTAATGTTATTATTATTAGGAGTGGCATTAGTCATACGCGAAGCGTTGGCAACCATAAGCCTTCCACTTTCTGTCAATTCAGAAGTAAGGAGTCCAGCAAATAGTTGATTCACAAACAGCAGTGCACGCATTTTAAGTTGGTTAACACTAAATGGGAGTGGAGCGGGTGTGTGAAGAGTGGTTAGGGAGAGGAGGTGCGCAGAAGATGCATATATCAAGACGTACCTACTTTCAATGTTGATAATTAGCTTCCCTTTTCTGATTTGGTGGTAAGTTCCTATGGGACCAAACTGCTGAGGTCATGGTTTCCTAGGCTTACACACTACTTAATATAACTTACGCTAAGGACAACACACACACACACACACACACACACACACACACACACACACACACACACACACACACACACACACGCCCGAGGGCGGACTTGAACCTCCGACGAGGGGAGCCTCTTGAACCGTGACAAGGCGCCTTAGACCGCTTTAGTCCGCTACCAATCGTGGCCCCTTTCCTGAGAAGGATTTGTAAGTAGCATTTTTTAGGTGGCACTCAGGATGCTCTGAGAACTCCTTCATCATTCTACAAACAATGATTGTCCGAAATAAGTAGGACCACTTGATTCGTAGACTCATTTCATAGAAATTTCCAAAAATATTTTATTTTCATTTTGGATTTCAGTTCGGCGCTAATGCTGGTAAAAGGGGGGTGTAAGCTAATATTTTGTTGAAATCTCGAATAAGAGTCTCAGAAAGGTTGGTAACCGCTGTCACATACAGACTAGAGTTTGATATATTTGTCTGTGGGACCAGAAACAAAATAAAAACTACTCCCACCCTCGCTTCAGACCAAAATAGTTTTCAAAGGTGTGTGAAATCCTAAGGCCCAAATTTCTCAGGTCAACGGTCCCTAGACTTACACGCTACTTGAACTAAGTTAAACTAACTTATGCTATGAACAACACACATACCCATGTCCGACGGAGAACTCGAACCTCCGGACAGATGGACCACGCAATCCGTGACATAGCGCCTCAAACAGCTTGGCCACCCATGCGGCGCTTCAGACCAAAATTTTGTGGTGATTTCCTTTGGTTGTTAAACAAATGTCGAAGCTTAATATCCATTTCCGGTTTCCTTTGGACAGATGCCAAAGATCCCGGTCAGGATATTAGAAAAAGTAGTTCTCTTTTTGTTAAATTATGATCTTCCCAAAATAAGCATGTACTTCTGTCCATTGACTTATCTATCTAAATTGACAGGAATTATGAAATTATCTCTGACACAGAAAAGGAGCTGTATCACGACGGTATATTACACATGATACTAGTACGGCTTCCTGGAGAAAACTCTGACATCGAAAGAGCCAGGACAATTTCCCTTGAAGACAAAAGTACCACAATTCTGCCAATATTAGGACTCTGCCACTGAACCAAACGAGTGGGCGCAATAGTCACAGAACTATGCCCTCTGGACTGAGAGGAACTTAGTTCAACCCTATTTGCGTATCCAAATGTAGGTTCTCCGGGATTACCAAAATCGACTAGGCCAAATGTCGGGATGAACCCTTTTGAGGCAGATAAGGCCAACTCTATTTCTCTTTACTGTCTATGATTCCTTGTCGTAGGAACTTAAATCTAATTTTCTTATCTCCCTTGAACTTATACCGCACAGGAATGGGACTGTTAAACTACATTAGACACAAAAAAGGAACCTCAGACATTACCTTCCACCTTTATCGAGCGCTGTGCAGCCAGCTAACCAGCGTGTGGAGGAAACCTGGGAAATGAAACTGCTCGGCGGCCTACACACATTGCACGGAGGGGTGAATCAGGCAAACAATTTAAAAACTTTCTCCAATAATAAATATCTGATATCTGGTTGTTAGTAACTTTGCTGTTTATTACGATTAACATTTTGCCCGTGATGAATACGACGAAACAATAACAATGATAATAATAATTACAAATGTTTTATTGATCCATCATATGCAAGAAGAGCTTCATTCCTTACAAATGTTTTATTGATCTATCATATGCAAGAAGAGCTTCATTCTTAATATGGTACTCGAGGAAGTACGTTACGACTGGTACGTAGCGGTGGTTATAACTGCAGCTAAACAACATTGTCTCGAACATGAACTTGATAAAACGTGTAAAAACTTTCCATCTGTAAGGTTTACCATACATGTATCAACAGAACGTGAAGATATCCACAAAGCTTTTACATCACAGCTGTAGGCCGTCCACATCTTGTGCCCTTGTGTTTGCTGCCTGTCTATCGCAAAGTCCCGGGTGCTATTCCCAGCCGCGTCGGAAATTTTCTTCGCTCGGGGAGTGAGCTTTTGTACTTTCATCATAACTTCACATCATCTTCATAAACATATAAGTCGCTGAAGTGCTGTCAAATGAAAAGACTTGCACCAGGATGCCAAACAACCCTAAACAGCGTCTCTCAAGCAGCAGTGTCATAGGGGGCCTCCGCTCAATGATATTAATGATATGCAACACTTCTTGTACATTTTATTTTCATAGTTCAGATGAAACACTGGACATCTTACCACCTTCGTTCAATGTCTTAGAGGATCACGTGTTAGAAATCCTCGCTCTGAGTCATGCACTCACAACAAATAAGTTTACAGTATATACGTTCAGAGATATGTTCCTCAATTTGGTCCTATGGAACTTGACGTGTAAATAAGTAAATAAATAAATGCAGCACACACATTCGGATCAAAGAGCAAAGGTCCAAATATAAAAGAAACAGAGTATTATTTGAAATGTGTTCTATGCAACAACTGACTCGTTATCGACTTGTGTGTCAACATGAAATATAATTTTTCAATTGACCATTTCTGAGAGCACAAGAAAAGCATATATATATTTTCGTCACTCTTTGTCTCTAATTAGAGCCTCTAATAAAAGTGGTTATACACCCACAGATTGTAGAGCAGTTTCTTTTTAAAAAGAGAAACGGTAGTAGACAGCAGTTCTGCCATTGTACTTAGGAATGGAAGATGGACTGAAGAAAAATTAATGTCGATTTACAGCGTGCTAGATTAATGGCAGTACAACACCTTGTGTTAGGCAGATCGATATGGATAGAGGCCAGGTTGCAAGATTAACTTTTTATTTAGTTGATAATTAGTTTAGGGCTACTTGAAGACAATTTTAAACCATCTAGATAGACAAAACGGTATTTTCCAGAATAACGAATAACAAAGTCAAGTTTAACCATGAACGGTGACAGAAGAAATGTATCTTTGATCTATCACTAATCATGGTTAAACTTGACTGTTTTATATGTACATGAGTAGTAGTATAAAGCCGTTGGTGGTGCAAATTTGATATCAAGTTAATGAGAAAAATTATTTAAATTGATCAATTAATCATCCCCAGCCCCATCCATCCCCACCCCCGGCCACGGTAACCTCCACCCCCCAATGACGTCACCACTCTCCTCAGATACATGTCTGCTCCAGCCCCATCATCACCCTCACCCCTCCCCACCCACCCCTCCCTCACTAACCTACCCATCTGGTGGGAATTTCGAACTTTGGAGGGAATTTGTTCCAGGGCAGAACTGACATCCTACCCCATCTCCCATCCAGAAATTGACGGGAAATTAAAATTGGTGTTTCCCTTACTGGGACTCGAACCCTGGTCCTCCTGAGCAGAAAGCCCAATTGCACCCCCTAACACAATTAAACCACCAGAGGCGCTCGTACTTGACGGGAAACTAAAAATGGTGGTGACTTTTCTGGGACTAGAATCCTGGTCCTTCTCGCCAGAAGGCCCAAGGGCAGCTTCGCTCCCCCCCCCCCCCCCCCCCCAACACAATTAAACCACCAGAGTCGCTTGGAATCGATGGAAAATTAAAAATGCCGGTGCCCTTTCCGTTACTCAAACCAAGCTGCTCCTGGATGGAACGCGCAAGTGCTCCCTCCATCAACACATGGAAACTGCCCAGATATGGCAGAGAAAGGTTAGGTTAGTGTATTTTATATAGTTAGGTCGGTAAACTGACGCAAATATCGACCTCAATTACGTAATTAATAATAATGACTGGTCCTAGTTACACAACTATATGTATAGCGCTACACAAGGATGGCATAAAAGTGCAATACACCGCAAAATATGACGATACCATACAACTGGTGTTATCCTGCTGGGAAGAAATTTCGCAATCCCACTCGAAACTGACACAAATATCGATACTAATTACATAATTAATCACAAAAACGGGGCCTAATTACACAACTATAAGCATAGCACTACACAAGGAGAACAGAAAAGCGCAATACACTGCATGAACTGATGATACCATACAACTGGAGTCAACCTGCTGGGAAATAATATCGCCATACCGCTCTAAACCAGCGACAGACACACTCGAGCTCTACCCTACACATACAAGCTGGCGGGTAAAAGGCTGGGGTATAAAGAACTATTTTTATTCTTTTCTGGTGGGAAATACGCTCAACTGATAGGGTGCTGGTGTTGGACAGAGGGGAGTTTAAAAAGAGTATTACCTGTTTCGGTGAGCGTGTGGGTGCTATTATGTCATTGTGTGCAACGGATTAATCTGAGATGTACCCTTTACCCTGTGGCTCCTTCAAGATGCAATTCTGGCCCTCTCACTACTACAGAAGTCAGACAGACGCTCCTAACGTTCTAAAGAGAAAACCTTTCAGCAAGTCCGTTGCAAGGAAACGACACAAAAATTCACAATATTTCTTACGTAACTAGTGGGATACTTGGGTACTGGAGTAGTGCTAGTTAATGTGAGAAAAACATAAAACTAACGAAAATTATTGTTTATTTTGCAAAAATTCTGAGAAATCACAATGGCACCTTTAGTTATGAACTGAACAAGTTATTTCCAGGTTCTTTTCGGAATGTGAAGTTACCTCTAAAGGATAGGATTCGCTAATGAAATTTTTATATAAAGTTTAAGATTGTTATTGACTTGTCACAATGACTCAGAGCCGCGCCTACGCAACTTGAATAATTATCCGTTCGAATGTTGCTGGGTACGGTAGAGGTTGTCGCGTGTGAAATGCAGTGAAGTGTTCTGTTGTGGAGGAAATATGGCCCTCGCAAGAGCTATAGTACACAATACCATAAGCTGCGATGACTGCTGTCTGCGACACTCGCTGAAGACAAATAAGATAACTCTCGTTCTATCTGAACTGACCCTCGCCAATCAAACTCTCCCTACCACTTGATGAAGTCTAGGACTCCTATTCGCCCCTGGTCTAACTATTGGCGTGGTACACCAGTCAGATAACGGTCCACTGCGAGGCCACTCAAAAATTCGGTCGCAGGCGTTTAACTATAACGCTGTCCGTTCACACCGCACAATAAGTGTGGTGGCCAACACAGTGAACAACGCTTAATCGCAAGGACTCAATATAGAGTCGCACTCCGATTTGCTCTCGACAGAGGTTCTCTCCCAGTGAAGCACTGGGGAGAGACTTATTCCTCGCTCTTTGAGTACACGTACGAGCGCTCACGCTCTCGTTATGTGTTCTCGCTCCAATAGCGGCAGTGGAAAGGACCCTCAGCACGCCAGGAGTGAAGGGCTATATCTTTCAGTCTCTCCCATTACTCCTTCAGCTCAAGGCGTCAGGAATATCGTCTGCCAATCAGCATTGCTCTTCTAAAACGGGAGAATGACGTTTCGTTTAAGACGACCAATCCGGAAATCTGTAGCATTGGTGTTTGGCGTTTGCTGTCTTCCTGTGGAAACCTCTGAAATGCGTACTCTGTTTGTAAAGAATGAGTAGGCTGGGCGCTCCCACACAATGTAGCAGAATTTGCTTTTAAGCCGAACACGGGGTCGTTCTTCCTTTCACTCAGGCAAATGATGTCTGCTTTATGGGCAGTCACCGGCCAACATACACTCCTGGAAATGGAAAAAAGAACACATTGACACCGGTGTGTCAGACTCACCATACTTGCTCCGGACACTGCGAGAGGGCTGTACAAGCAATGATCACACGCACGGCACAGCGGACACACCAGGAACCGCGGTGTTGGCCGTCGAATGGCGCTAGCTGCGCAGCATTTGTACACAGTCTCCGTCAGTGTCAGCCAGTTTGCCGTGGCATACGGAGCTCCATCGCAGTCTTTAACACTGGTAGCATGCCGCGACAGCGTGCACGTGAACCGTATGTGCAGCTGACGGACTTTGAGCGAGGGCGTATAGTGGGCATGCGGGAGGCCGGGTGGACGTACCGCCGAATTGCTCAACACGTGGGGCGTGAAATCTCTACAGTACATCGATGTTGTCGCCAGTAGTCGGCGGAAGGTGCACGTGCCCGTCGACCTGGGACCGGACCGCAGCGACGCACGGATGCACGCCAAGACCGTAGGATCCTACGCAGTGCCGTAGGGGACCGCACCGCCACTTCCCAGCAAATTAGGGACACTGTTGCTCCTGGAGTATAGGCGAGGACCATTCGCAACCGTCTCCATGAAGCCGGGCTACGGTCCCGCACACCGTTAGGCCGTCTTCCGCTCACGCCCCAACATCGTGCAGCCCGCCTCCAGTAGTGTCGCGACATGCGTGAATGGAGGGACCAATGGAGACGTGTCGTCTTCAGCGATGAGAGTCGCTTCTGCCTTGGTGTCAATGATGGTCGTATGCGTGTTTGGCGCCGTGCAGGTGAGCGCCACAATCAGGACTGCATACGACCGAGGCACACAGTGCCAACACCCGGCGTCATGGTGTGGGGAGCGATCTCCTACACTGGCCGTACACCTCTGGTGATCGTCGAGGGGACACTGAATAGTGCACGGTACATCCAAACCGTCATCGAACCCATCGTTCTACCATTCCTAGACCGGCAAGGGAACTTGCTGTTCCAACAGGACAGTGCACGTCCGCATGTATCCCGTGACACCCAACGTGCTCTAGAGGGTGTAAGTCAACTACCCTGGCCAGCCAGATCTCCGGATCTGTCCCCCATTGAGCATGTTTGGGACTGGATGAAGCGTCGCCTCACGTGGTCTGGACGTCCAGCACGAACGCTGGTCCAACTGAGGCGCCAGGTGGAAATGGCATGGCAAGCCGTTCCACAGGACTACATCCAGCATCTCTACGATCGTCTCCATGGGAGAATAGCAGCCTGCATTGCTGCGAAAGGTGGATATACACTGTACTAGTGCCGACATTGTGCATGCTCTGTTGCCTGTGTCTATGTGCCTGTGGTTCTGTCAGTGTGATCATGTGATGTATCTGACCCCAGGAATGTGTCAATAAAGTTTCCCCTTCCGGGGACAATGAATTCACGGTGTTCTTATTTCAATTTCCAGGAGTGTAGATAGGATGAGTCGTCCTCTGAAGGTACCAACACCCCTCCACCCCCACCCCCGGCATGCGGTTTGCGTCTCCAGATCTCGAAGTCCCTGCAACCATTCTGTCTTGAATGTGTGTGTGTACGTCAGCCTTGACGATTTCAATCTCAGAGCGCATTCGCGATTTACTAGTTATTTGCATATCATTTACATGAATTCATACAACATTGAATTTAGCTTATCGAGTTTGAGTTCGAATGAAGCGTCTTGATGTACGGGGTATGATTGTGAGTGCGGAATATGCAAGCAATGAAGGTCAGGGGACCATGAGGTCTTACATACTTCCCTCCTTCTGGCAAAATTTTTGTCTGTGGTTTGTCAATGCCGAGGAAAATATTGACAAAGTCAGGCAAAAATTGTTCTTTTATATTTTCCAATGAACTCTTCTCAGCCATTCTGATGATTTCTTTATAGCTATTGTTTCTATTTTTTAATCCTACAATGTGTGTTTTGTTGTTAGGCAAATATAGACTTTGCAAAGGTTGTTATTCTTTGTCGTTGCCAGTATGTGTCTCTGTTTTTCTTTTTCATTTCAAGAAATTTGTTTTGCAATATTAATTTTTCTAAACTCGTTAGTGTACAGTGTCTCATGGCTTGGTGCGATTATCTCTTTTCTTCAGTTAGGTTTTGCGTGAATGTTCGCAAAAGCTCTGTTGTGTTACTTTGTTTTGTTTATGTAGTCATTATTTGTGTAACTGTTTTAAGAGTGAGGAAGTGTTTTTTCTTTATTCTTTCCTCTTTCAACCTATTATTAATCAAAACCCCCAAACGCTTTTTATATAATTTTTGAGATTATCTATTTATACTAATTAATTTCTTTACATAATATTTTAAGGTTTCTATCACATTATGGGCTTTACTTGTATGATAAAGTAATTACTTTTACAAAAAGGATAAAATATTTTTACAAAAATATCGTTTTCTTAATTCTACATTCGTATTTTGTCAGTCCTTTCGTTTTGTGCTGCGTCTGTTTCTGTGCTCGACGATCACCACTGTAATACTGGAAGGCGTCGACTCATTTGTATGGGTGTCACAAATCATGAGAGAACCACTCTAGCATGCGATGCCAGGTCTTACTTGTTGAGATTGTTATCATGAAGTGGTATTTTTAACCGATGATGATAACTATGGTTTACTGCATAAACAGTGATGTCTTGGTACTCCTTTGGTGTCACACCTGTGACGGAATGGCAGTTCGATGATTGTAGCTGACTACCGACGATCGCCACCCAATAATGTGCGGTGACATCTTGGTACTTCACACCTGGTTCGGTATGGCAATTTGATGATGTGGTAGGGAGAATACGTTTTATTTTGCTGAATCTCTGTGTAGATAATGTTGGTTGGTACTACTTAATATTCCGTTTGCCATTCGCTTGTATTTATTTGATGATTCAAGGTTTATTTTTGGAGAGGTGGTTGTAGTAGTTGCAGTGCAATTTCTGTTTTACACTTATTTGTTATTCACAAAAAACTATGATTTTATATAATGCAAAAATTTTCTGATAGAGGCAAAAATTATTGTCTATATATGATTTCTTTTCTTTATTCTAATTATGTCCTACCACTTCTTCATTCTTTTATTTGTTGTGTACCATTTATTGTTTGTGTGCATGTTGTAGTGCACTTGATATTACAAGAGATTTTTACTGTGTATTGTGTATCTTTTTCTTTTAACTAATGTGTAGTTCTGTTGATCTATTAATTTAATTTAGTGGTTAGTATATGATAGGGTGGACGTTAGTTTGCCTAACCTCTTCCGCATTTGTCAAATCAATCTTTACATTTTGCAGTATTTGGTGGATAACTTCTACATCTGGTTTCTCTTTGCTGTGTTGTTCTTGTCTCTGTGGACCATAATTTCCTCGGTAATTATTCGCGCCCTGGTCTCGCCAATTGCTGTTTCTAACATCGTGACCTCTTTCAAATTACCTTTGACCGCTGCAATTTTGATTCCTAAACACATATCCGCCACTGTATGAGTGTCTATTACCGTTCCTATTTCGGTACCAATTATTCTGGTTATCGTTTCTCCGCCAATTGTCTCCATTGTGCCACTGTCCTTGTCTGTTAAAATGCCTGAAATTATTGCTGTTAGTATTACGATTATTATTATTGGAATATTTGTTCCTAGTCCTCTTCTTTTGCTGTTCCCTTTCACCTCGTCTTCTTTAAACATAAATTCAAGTTCCCTTAAAACCTCTTTGAATTCTTCGGTATTTTCTTTTTTTTCTACTGTCGCCTATTGATACTTTACCGGCAATTTCATTCTACATACACGTATCAGCTCTCTGTTACTGTATGGTTTGTCTAGGCACTGATTCTTTTGTCCATTGTATCAAAGAATTTTACCATGCTTTTCTCTCCTGAGTTTTCATATGGTTTCATCTAAAGTAGCTCGTATTTAATTTTGATTTGAGCCTCCTTAGACCAATATCTTTCGAGAAATGCTGTTCTGAACTGTAAGTAAGACGTACAGGTAGCCGCGATCTTTTGCATCACCTCTGCTACTGTCCCTGACATGTGTGCACAAATGAAGTTTGTGAGCTGCGCTCCAGTGGTTTGGTAAGCGTACTTGGAACTGATCGATTAATGTGTGTACATGCAAGCTACCGTCTTCTTCCTTGAAATGCTGAAATTTTCTAACTTTAAGGAAGTGGTCTGTATCATATCGACTCATAAATTCGGTTTCTGGCTGATTCATGGACTCAAATAATCTGCCACTGTTTGTATCGTGTTTATTCTCTGGTAATCTGTTGCCTGTCTGCCTTTTCTCTATTTCCTGACTCATATCAGCGTCATATCGTATACCTGGTGAACAAAAGTGTTGTTCGTGTGTTTCTACTCTCGTCGTTCGCGGTATGGCACCTGTGCTGCTATTCTGTTGGGTCATTGGATTTACTGGTTCAGTTGCCAGTCTTTCGATTGGTATCGGCTGAATGTATGTGTTCCGTTTTTCTAGTTACTGTGTCTGGTTCTGTGGCATGTCATTTATTACTTTAATTGGGGTTTTCGTTTCGATTTCTGCGCGAGTGTTACGTCTAGCCTTCGCTCTACTTGAACTTTCTTAGACGACGCGTGTTCGTGTACTGAATTAATGCTTGACGTGTCAGTTGTTTCGCTACAGGTGTAATCGGTCTCGATCTTTTCTTCGATGGTTTGTATCAACTCTGTTCGAAGTTTCTCAAACTGATCTTGGTTTTTAAGTTCTATTTTATTGATCCGCTGATCATATTTTTTTAGTGCAACCTTTGCGACCTTGCTTTGAATTCCTTGTTCTTTCGAAATTTGTATTGCTGTTCGAGTAGCTTTTTTCGTGAAACGTTCCACCTTTTTGTCAAAGTTTACGATGTCCAATTGGAGCTTGTCCACGTCAGTGTGTAATTGCTGCTGACCTTGTGTTAGTACCTGAATTCTTTCTCTAGATTCTTTCGCGTCTTTGTTTATCTAAGTGATCTGACTATCAATTCTGGCTATCCCCTCTTCCATCTGGATCTTAACCTGTTGGATCTGTGTCTTAATCTCTTGATTATTCTGTTGGATCTGTGTCTTAATGGCCTGATTATCCTGTTTCAGTTCCTGATGCTGTTTTGTCATCTGTATATTAATAGCCATATTCTGATTCGTTATCTCTGTATTAATATCCTGATTCTGTTCGTCATACTAGAGTTCATTTGTGGTAACGTCTCCATGATCGCGTCCTGTACTGTAACACTACCATCTGCTGAACTATGCATTCTCGATTTATTGTTTTCCACTCTGTCAGTTTCGTCGTTCACTGGGATATGATGTGGCGTTTCTAAGTTTGATAACTGCAGTAACCCGTGCTGTCTGTGTTGAGGACTAGTTGCGTTTGTCATTGAACCATTACTTGGCGAAACAACTCCGCATTCTGCCCTCTCTGTTGTGTATGTCTTGTGTTTTCAGGCACAGTTGCGTCTGTTACGGAACCTTTTCGTGGCGCTCGTAACTCCGCAAAATCCTGTATCTGTTGTTGGGACATATTTAGAAAGTGTACGATAGGTTCGATGTATTCTAAACGTTCCCCCTCTTTCTCACTGTCTACATCTCTTTGAATGTTAGCTAACTGCCGGTTCATTGGCTGTATTGACGTGTATTCTGTCCCCGAATATGCGGCAAACAAACGCGTTTCCTATGCTCGTTTTGCTTCTAATCTTTGGCATTTCCTACGTGGGCTGTCTATTTCTGGCACAGAATGTGCCCTACCTGAGATTTCATATTCTGCAAATTCGATGTACTTGTCCCTTCGATTCCCATATGTCTGATCTGTATCAATTTTATCCCAGTCTAACTGAGCCTGCTGATACTGCAGCTCCCCGACTGTCCTATTCTCTGATTCACCGTCTGTCCTATTCTCAGATTCAACTTCTATCCTATTCTCATTACAGTAGTTTACTTGCTGTCTGTCTGGTTGATTTTCCCCAGCTTGTCTACTTGCTGTCTCTCACGTAACGTTTTGGCTTTTGCTCTCGTTAACATGGAAATTCTTTTAACACACCACAAATCTATCTACAAAACTGTATGACCACTTACCAGTTGGTTGAACCACCAAAAACAACGTCGTGACTCATCGGCTAATGATCTGTCTGCTCTGCTACAGTCTCCAGTCTCCACCTGTGCGCTTGCAAAGGGAGAAAAATGTTATTTCTTCATTTTAGCTTATATGATGCTGCGTCAAGCTGTGTCTCTGCGTCACTCTGCGTCTGTGCCTATCACCTGAAAATCCTATGCCCTAACAGCTACCAAAGAGTCGTTAAAAAGTGCAAAATTCTCCAACACAATAACATACGCCCTTTTATCTACAATTCCGCTTTCTTCACCACCTGTATCTTTTCTGATTCCAATCATTGCAAATACCTATTTAATACGTGAAAGAAAGTTTTTCGAAGTGCTACTGCGGCAACCTGCCTTGCCTAAGCATCCTGATACTTTCCTATCCTGGTAAATTACCTAATTTGACCAATCATGGCAGGTTCTCCATTTTCTGTCAGCGTGTGGGTGCTATTATGTCATTGTGCGCAACGGATTTATCTGAGATGTACCCTTTACCCTGTGGCTCCTGCAAGATGCAATTTTAACCTCTAAACTACTACAGAAGTCAGACAGACGCTCCTAACGTTCTAAGGAGAAATACCTGAAAAACTTTCAGCAATAAATAATTTCTGGAGTCGTCTGCTATAAGGAAATGACACAAAAATTCACAAAGTTCCTTACGTAACTAGTGGGATACTTGGGTACTGGAGTAGTGCTAGTTAGTGTCAGAAAAACATAAAACTAACGAAAATTATTATTCATTTTGCAAAAATTCTGAGAAATCACAATGGCACCTTTAGTTATGAACTGAACAAGTTATTTCCAGGTTCGTTTTGGAATGTGAAGTTACCTATCAAGGATAGGATTCGCTAATGAAATTTCTATATAAAGTTTAAAATAGTTATTGACTTAGCAGAATGACTGAGAGCCGTGCCTACTCAACTTGAATAATTATCCGTTAGAATGTTGCTAGGTATGGTCGAGGCTGTCGCGTGTGAAATGTAGTGAAGTGTACTGTTGTGGAGGAAATATGGGGCTCGCAAGAGCTGTAGCGCACAATACCATAAGCTGTGATGACTGCTGTCTGTGCCGCTCGCTGCTGACAAATAAGGTAACTCTCGTTCTATCTGGACTGACCTTCGCCAATCAAACTCTCCCTACGCCTTGATGAAATCAAGGACTCCGATTCGCCCTAGTATAACTATTGGCAGTCAGATAACCAGTCCACCTTGATGCCACTCAAAAATTCGGTCACAGGCGTTTAACTATAACTGTCCTTTCACAATGCACAATAAATATGGTGGCCAACACAGTGAACAACGCTTAATCGCAAGGACTCAATATAGAGCCGCACTCCGATTCAGTCTCGACAGAGGTGCTCTCCCAGTGAAGTACTGAGGAGAGACTTGTTCCTCGCTCCTTGAGTACACATACGAACGCGCACGCTCTCGTTATGTTCTCGCTCCAAGTGCGACATCAGAATGGCCCCTCTCCACGCCAGAAATGAAGGGCTACATCTTTCGATCTCTTCCATTACTTCTTCAGCTCAAGGCATCAGAAATATCGTCTGCCAATCAGCATTGCTCTTCTAAAACGGGAGAATGACGTTTCCTTAAGGCGACCAATCCGGAAATCTGTAGCATCGCCATTTGGCGTTTGGTGTGCAAACCTCTGAATCTGCATGCTCTGTTTGTAAAGAATGCATAGGCTGGGCGCTCCCACACAATGTAGTGGAATTTGTTTTAAGCCAAATACGGGGTCGTTCATCCTTTCACTCGGGCATATGCTGTCTGCTCTATGGGTGGTCACCAGCTGACGTAGATAGGCTGAGTCGTCCACTGAACAGACCGGCCCCTCGGCGCGCGGTTTGCATCTCTCGAACTCAGAGCCCCTGTGGCGGTCGTGTCTTGAATGTGAGTGTACGCCATCCTCGAGTATTTCAATCTCGGAGGAAATTTGTGATTTAGTAGTTGTCTGCATATCGTTTACATGACTTCATACAACACTGACTTTATCTTATCGAGTTTGGGTTCGAATGAAGCGTCTTGATGTGCGGAATATGGTTGTGAGGGCTGAATATGTAAGCAATGAAGGTCAGGAGACCACGACGCCTTACACCTGTAAGCATACAGTATGTATCGTTGTTTCACGTCAATTCACTACACATGTCTACTCAAAAACAATCCTGCAGCCCAGGTAATAGAAGGTAATACACACTACCACAACGTATGGGAAAGAAATGCGTCATAGTTCCAATCACACATCGAAATTGTCGTGAAATTCAGCACATGTACTGAGGAAAATTGTTGTCCAGACAGAAGAGGAGGTGGTAGCAGATTGTGCATTCTCCTTGACATACTACTGAAAATTGGGCCTCCTTCCTCCCTCCCTCCATCACTCATTCCCACCATCCACGTACAGGGGGGGAGGGGGGGGGAGTACACATAATCCTTCGAATGGCCAGATGCTCTGCCGACCACTGCAAGGCGTGGGCAGGCCGCTCTCTGCCCTTTTCTGCCACCCTCTGAGGTAGCTTGCTGCACTCGACTTTCCATCATCTGGCCGTGATGCCTTAAGGTGGCGGTCCTAGGCGACAGAAAATGGAAACCAAGCAGCATAACCCCGCCCATCTGAAGAACGGTCCAGCTGGCCCGCAGAAGTCTGCGACCCTCCTACAGCAACGCAGTAGCGTCTATAGTCAACTAAACAATAGGAGAGAAATGGACGACAACCTCAAGTGCAACCTGTTTGTCTATAGTGACATCACCCACAGGCCCCTCCCCGCCTTTCCATCCTCCCGAGACAGCGAGGGGCTGTGTCTGGCGACCACCAAGCAGACATGCCCCCTCCCTGTAAAACAGCAAAGCAATACCAAAGTTTAGTTTAAAAAGACAGGCAACTGATAACCAAACGGGTGAAGGGAAAATGATGGTAAACTTGGTAGCGCAACCATTTAAACCCGCTGTAACGCCAAGAATGTCAGTTATATACAGAATTAAAAATACATACAGTAAAACAGCAAATACAATAATAGAACACAAGAGCCAGTCACAGATGGTGCATCAGGACTCGACCTCTTAATAGGTCTGGCAAAAACACTCTAGCGAGTGATGTGATAGGCAGCAAAGAGTTGTATTCACTTCACAAGATGGTATCTCAGACTAGCGGCAGTCTAGCGAATGACTAATGATAATCTTGCTGAGGCTACCTGTCGTCCAATAAACCAAATGCAAACATGTATAAATACGACAAAGCCGGATCGGGAAGTCTGGACTCCGACTGAATACTGTGCTTAGAGCGCCAGGAACGAGAATGAAATCACTACCACCAGAGTATAAGAATCAGCCACCTCCCTATAATCAAGAAAGCTGTCAAAACTACACGCCTAACCAGACAGTAGCGGCAAGGCGAGGAACCGTACACTCTCGTTACATACACTAACCCCTAGGGTATGTAACAGAGGCGCCAGCAGCCACCTATATATCTCTAGCTCTTCGATCATACTGCGTAACGTACGCTCGAAGAGCTAGAAATATATAGGTGGCTGTCTGGTTTACTATGGTGTAAATGTTCGAGAATTAAAAATGCATAAACATACTGCTCAGTCGTCTACTTACATTTGCGACAGTACTCGCAAAGTAGTGGAGTGGTTGTTTAGCGATGACGCAGAAATTGCGTAACTTACGATCTTTCTATTTGTGCATCGGTCACAGGACATCTCGCAATCTTAGGATAAAGTTAGAGACTGAAATAACTCCTCTAATTGCCTTTAACCAACGCTCCATGCAGTTGACCTGAAGTAGACTGCTACATTCCACGTTTCGTCTAGGAACAATGCGAACCGAGGATGTAACTGCTGTCCTGCACCCATCCAAGAGCACAAATTTCTCCAGATGCGCGAATGTCGAGGAGGCTAGCACCCCATATCGGTGTACAGTAGGTATGAAACTGCTGTGATGATATAACAGGCGGTTAAGAACAAGAAATGGATGCTGTTTATGCATGATGGAGCTACAAGCGGACGGATATTGTTGTGTTTCGCATAAATCAACTGCACTATCAATTACAAAGTACTGTTCTAATGTCTGGAGTCATTACCAAGAAGGTACTGTTTGCACTAGGTATTGGCAGGTGCAGTGCTTTTACAAGCAATTTAGGTGTAGTGCATTTACAAGGAATTTTGGAACACAGAACTAGTGTGGACCAGGGATACAATCCTTAATCTTTCATCGAGGTAACTTCTACTGTGTCTTTTGAGATAATAGTGACACTAGCAAGTTGACTGCTGTCTTTGATGGTACAAAGAGAACCATCTGGTTCTAAACGTACTTGTATATGCTTTAAAGGATGAGAGAGGGTGGGTGGAGTGATAGGGTGAGATGGAGTAGTAACGAGGTTGGATTTAAGTGCAGACTGATGATGTATTCTAGAGAGAGAGAGGGACATGTCGCTGTAGGTCATTAGACCACTTTTAGTGTTGTTTTGTCGAGTCGCTTCAGCTGTGCGACAACCTGCGTTTGTCTCGCATGCAACTGCATATTCTGTGTATGACTCAGACCACTGTCTACTTGCGATCGTGAAGAACAAACCTGTCGGTCATCAGAGGACTTCCATCCTGTTTGAATACATACCTCTAGACGAACTAAGATTTAAGCGAGGCACTCCATTCCTGTACCTCATTGTTGTTGTTGTTGTTGTTGTTGTTGTCTTCTGTCCTGAGACTAAATTGGTGATATCTTGATGTCTCAGAACGTGTCCTACCAACTGATCCCTTCTTCTAGTCAAGTTGTGCCACAAGCTCCTCTTCTCCCCAATTCTATTCAATACCTCCTCATTAGTTATGTGATCAATCCATCTAATCTTCAGCATTCTTCTGTAGCACCACATTTCGAAAGCTTCTATTCTCTTTTTGTCTTAATAGGATCGCCGCATATGCTCGATGCCGGCATGTAGACAGTATTCGTTTTCGGTATATCAGAAGAGAGAGATGCGGTAAAAATGTATTAGATGAAATTAACGGAGGTTTCATAGTTCATACTTTTCCTCTGCTAGGTGGTACAGGATAAAGATGATAGATTGTTTGGGTGATAGGCGTGAATGGATCCTGAGGAACACGCATCTGCTTCGATGTGGAGTCTGCCTAATTTCCCCAGCAAGAAACACCACTGTAATTCATCGTACTGTCGTCGTGCTGCATGTGCAGGTTTCACTCGACGCTGACTTTACACATCGTAGATGGGTTGCGAAGCTACGTCATCATGTTCCCACTTCCACCGAGTGGTCAAAACACACTCCTATAGCTTTAACTCAGCTCGCTCAGTTTCTAAATAGGTTGCAGAATGTGGTGGATTTTGCTCTTTCCGACTTCTGGATAAAATTGCTAAAATGGATCTCACTGTCAACTGCAGTGTGTATTACAGTACAGTAATCCATTACAATTGCGTCTTTCCAATCCTGACCATGCGCTCTGTACGCTGTTGATTACCGCACAATGATAGACTGACGCCACTCTGTTCAGATGGAGGGAACCTTGACAGAACACTGGATATCTGCTAATAGTCACTGCGGAACATGGAATTAAATGTAAAGGTCCTCACCTCAATACAGTTAGTTGGAAGCATTCCTCATTGCTTCATACTTGTCCTATTTTTATATGCTGTGATACCCTACACATTTCTTTTTTTTTCACCAATAACACAACAGTACCTCTTTTTATTTGTGCTACCCCAGGCGTGTTGTGAACAGCAACTTCCGGCTGTGGTCGACACCGGAACAGTAATCATGTACATGACTGCAAAATGAAGGAATAATGCTTTTCGAAACAGAGCACCTTGACATCTGTTACCCTTTCGATGGGAACATGAGATTAACTGTACAGGTAATCACCTTCGAATAGGTGGAAGCGCTCTCCAATATCGCAAACACTTCCAGTTTCCATACGTTGTGATATCTTCCGCATTTTTGTCAATGAGAAACTTTACATCTGTGTTTTATTTCTACCAGCCTGTGGTATGGTAGCTGTATAGTTTATGCCATGCGACGTTCAGTTTTCTGTGAGAGCCAGAGGATCGAAACGTGTTAATGGCAGTTTAGCAGCTGCTGATATGAGTCACTACGTCATAGTAGAAAATTCAAAGTGTAAACTGATTGTGTGTGTTACAACATAAAAAGCAATGTATTAAACTGCTCATGAAGGAGCAATACAGGAACCCTCTCTTGTGATTGATAGTCTATTGCAGGGCCGCACAAGGTGCATGCACCGGTGCATCGCACAGTGCTGAGTGCAGAAGACGGCTGTGCTGTGTTGACGACGGTGCAGACCCCCCACTCCTCGGCCTTGCGCAACAGCGCTGCCTCTCACTCCCTTAGCTTGTGTCGCTCGCGCCGCCTGTCTCGATCTGTTTCAAAGCTTTTACCCTGTTGTCTTCGTCATAGCCAAATACTAATGTACACTAGGTGGAGAGATTAGTTTGGTGTACCGGTACAAAAGAGATTTATATAATAACTGTAATGGTAACAATTTTAAATTTGGTTTCAACACAAATGTATCGTCCTATGTGCTCTTTATTTTGCAATTATGCTACTAAGATCTGGAACAAGAGATTGGCTGACAGCAATTCAGAGAGAATTTTTTAAATTACAATTAGAAATACTCGCACGCAATCTAGTTTTTCAACAAGACAAAAAAACAACTTTCACATACACAAGTGGAACCAAACATAGAAATAATCTTCCGTGCTTCTCTGCGTAACTTGGGAAATGCTTCCTTCGGCAAATTCTGATAGTATTGGAGCAAACCTTTTGTATTCTAAAACACATCATTTCGGTGATCATCGCTTTGCAAATCAGTTAGTTAGAAATGTAAATCTGAAGGTGCACTTTCAATACCCATCGAAAAAGGTTTCACAAAAGCATCGCGAATTGGCTGCAGGTTGGTAATTTCATGAAACAATAACAAAGCCAATGTTAATAAATGAAAGTAATGTAAGTCGTTGTTTCTAAGTATTAAAATGCGATAGATTTCAATAAAAAAGTAATGTGTACTATTGGTTTTAATGTAAAGTTACACTTGCATATGTAACGCAATCTCCTTTATTTAGCTGTATGTCATATACCGGCACATTACCTGGAATCGGTCGTTAAACGCATTATCAAGGGATTGTAGCACCTCGACGTATGTTTCAAAGCGCGCTCCTTCCTGCACAGATGCTGTCAAACAAAAACGTAGTGCCGTTTTGATTAGAGCGGTTATAAAAATCAGGTTGTTTTAATAAAGATACAATCCATATCTCGCCTACCTAGTTCAGGAAAGTGTTGCGTATTTTTCTCTAAAAGGTTGTTTTTGAGGAAGTTCAGTTTAAACTGGAATGATTTTATTTTGCTGATCATATCGTTGATGAGATTTTTTTTTATTTTTATTCTTTCTTTTTTTTCTTTTTTTTGCAGTTTCAGACTTAAATCATTTGGGAGAGCCATAATGTCTGCTAAAAATCCTAAATCAGCTACCCATTCAGCGTCATGAAAAAGTGGCTCCGGACGTCCTTTGCTCTCCAAAAACTGAGCCACAGTGTGGCGTAGTCGAAAAATTCGGGAAATCATTTTCCCTTTTCTCAGCCAGCGCACCTTAGTGTGGTAGGGAATATCTGGATACTCCTCTTCAAAGGAAATCAAAAGTTCATTGAATTGACGATGAGTGAGTCCATGAGAACGAATGTAATCCACGATACGCACCACTACATTCATCACATCTTGAAGAGTGATAACTTTCGCACAAAGAGCCTCTTGGTGTGCAGAACAACGAACGGATGGTAAATTCGGCATGTTAAGTTTTTTTCCGCAGTAGGCCAATATTCCCTTTTGCTGTACCGCACATTACTGGTGCCCCGTCTGTGGTTACGGAAAACAGCTTTCCCCAAGGCTGTCGTATTCCTTCAGCAGCCATATCAACAGCTGCTAAAATATCCGCCCCTGTAACAGTGTCCTTCAACGAAATTATATCCAGGAGCTCTTCCGTTACATGTAGGTCGTCGTCCACGCCACGCAAAAATATTGCTAACTGAGCCGTGTCGTTAATATCCGTGGACTCATCAAGTGCGATGGAGTACGCTAGGAAGTTTTCAATTTTGGTAGCCAGTTGTTCATGCAAATTCTTAGCAATGTCGTTGATTCTCCGATGTATTGTCATTCTGGAAAGTGGTATTCTGCTGTACGCGGGGGCTAATGTGGGATTCATTGTCTCTACTACGTCCAACATAATGTTTTTATTAATGGCCCATCCATAAATGGCCTCCCAGCTCTTGCTAAACGTAGAGCAACTTTGTAACTAGCTGTGAGAGCCCTTTCGGAACACCTCTCATTTTCCTCACCCTAAAGTAGAGAAAAAAAAAGATATGTTTATGCGAAAACGAAAACTAAGCAATCCAAACAAATGTTATTTCGTTTCGCATGACCTTTAACCAAAATATACATGCTAAAGTACTTGCAACAAACCTGAGAGACACAGATTTCCTTCTGACTACCTGTGTGTTGTTTGGAGATTTGTCGCAAAATCTTCGTCCATCCTCCACGCCATGTATAATGTATAAACATCCTCATTTTCCCAACCAGAAACACCACCATACCAGCTCATAATGTCTCTTCGACAACCTCGAATGGCAGGCGAGATTTACGTTTGGCGCTGGCCTTACACACCGTACACGGTTGGCTGAGCTATGACACCATATTCCCATTTCCACCATTAACTCAGCTCGTCCTGTTTACCCACAGGATGCAGAAGGTCTTAGATATTGCGCACTCTGACTTCCGTACAGGTCAGTCTTAAATAGGGATGATCACATGGACTAAGCTGCAGGGAAGGTGGGCAGAGAGTTAGGAGCAGTTACGAGATGCAGAGAGACTGTCTCAAAACAGCGCTAGAGTTCTTGTTGTGTGGGATCTTTAGCAGATAGGTTAGAAAAAAAGTTGACTCGTTTACAAATACAAGAATGGCACGAATATGATTCACAAGTGGCTGTAGTCATTAAAAGACGTCTCTACGGGATCCAGCGATAATATGTGGTTGAACGATTAGGCTTGATTCCAAATTGCGGACAGCATTTTTGACAGCATTTCTGCCTGAAAGTGTAACACTATCAGCACCTATAGAATCAAGATCGCTTTTTATGCAGGGTGATGGTAACATAGGCGTTATGATCGTGTTCTTTTAATAGCGCGGTCCATAGGCGAAATGTATCTTGTGGGTTGTAGAATCCATCTGTGGTCAGCTTCGGATGTCATTTCTCAACAGTGTTTCTCAAAAATAACATCGTGTTGCCTGAATGGATTCCAAGTTGTCCTACTTGGCTAGTGTAATCCGACTGCTGAAAAGAAATTACTCACCACACAAAGTGACTCCCATGATCAATTTAATTAATTAGCCTATCAAGTTGAGATCAATGACGTGCCGCCTGGAGGTCGGAAGGGATGGATAGGGTACCACGGAATGATTCTTGATAAGCGTTTCTTTTCTTTTTTTCGTTGTGGTGATATATTTTAACGAAATATCAACCTCCCACTTACCTACAGAGTGAGAAAGGCTCTCACGATTTGTTTCGTAAACGTTGGTATGATATAACATAGAACTGTTAAAAGAGGTCCTGTCATAGTGCACAAAACACCTACGGTCTCGAATTTTAGCTTCTTGTTGTCAAACGTAAAATGAATGTGTTTTTTTTCGGACACATGTGCCAATGCCATGGAAGATAGACGGAAATGTTTGTAATACACATGTGCCTGACAGTTTATTCACAGATACTGAATGCGAGAGGCGCTCTGATGTCGTGTAATTTGTTTAGCAAGCTGGAAGAAATTGGTAAATATTGATTTTTTTTTCCTTTGGTGTTGAAATTCTCGCTTTTCCTTTACTGTAATGACGGTTTCGAAATAACGAGGTCATTATGTGATGAACGGCAGCTCTCGCATCAAAAGAGTCGAAGTTTTTTATTCTTGATTTTATGCAGGGTGGGCAAGTCTCTGCTGAACATTTGTGATCCGTGGCAGGACACTTCGCTGGACGTCACAAAATAATGAGATGCGACTGCAGTCGAACGTAAAAACTGTGCAAATTTTGCTCATAAAACTAATAGAAAATGGGCTTTACTTATTTTCGTGGAAAGAGGACATTTATTATGGTCGTAAATGTGGTTTTGTATTTTTTTTAATAATTTTAGACGAACGAGTTGTGCATGAGGCTGTCGTCCTTTTATCTCCTATTGTATAGTTGACTATAGACACTACTGTCTTGCCGTAAGAGAATCGCCTTAAGGCGGCGGGAAAATGATGGAAATCCGAGTTTGTGAACCAACTTGACCATCTCTGGCTGCGTGGGGTTATGCTACTTAATTTCTGTTTTGTGTTGTCTAGAACCGCCGACTTAAGGCGGGAGCCAGATGCTAGAAAGCCGAGTGCAGCGAGGGATCACCGGAGCAAACGTGCAGCTGAGAAGACATGTGGCGTCATCTAGAGGTGGGGATGGGCGTGGGCGGGGGCGGGGGTCTGCGGTGATGGGCGGCGGTGAGGTTGATTAGTTGGTCAATTTAGTCAATTTGTATATCAGATTGACATAAAAATTGTACCACAAACGGCTTTTTCTATTACTTACATGATAATCTTGATATAGTTCGTATGCAGCCTCGGAAAATACTGTTTTGACTGTCTGGGTGAACTGAAAATGATTTTATGTAACCCAAAACTAGTTATCAATTGAATAAAGAGTGAACCTTGTGGCTGGCTGCTTCCATTTCAAGTTAATGAAATTAATGAGATCACAACTGTTACAAAACTGTGGCTGAATTACAGACAGACGAATTATCTTTAACAGTTACAAAACGCAGTTGGAAGTTACAGCTGAGGAAGGACAAGTTTGTCAGGAGGAGAGATGCACTTCATCGTCACAGCTAGTCATTTCTGATGTCGAGAAATCAAAAAGAAAAGTGATAGTTAAGTTTGAAATACAAATGAAAAGGATAGAGATACCAACCTCAAGGTACACAAAATGCTTGGCTCTTCTGGTCGAATGTAAGGTTTATAAGACGAGTTGACAGAACTGATTAGCATGAAAACTAAATGTAATGTTTAGTAAACCATTGAATACGATAATGAAGAGACGCAGAAAGGAGAATAACGACTCACTTCACATAGGCGCAATGTTGGAAGAAGTGAAAAAACTATGCAGGATTACTGAAGCAAGGAAGACACCAGTATTATGGGGCAGGCGAAGGAAGGTTTCTTCCTTAAAAATATTGAGATAAGTCACTGACATGAAAATGAAGAAGAAGATCCTGAAAAAGTAATTACTTCCGGAGCACACCACTGTATGAATGCTGGGACGCTGACAGAATTTCAAATGTAGTATTATACAAGACATGAGATTTAACAAATACTAAAACTAATAGACGAAGATGCAAATCTGTCGTAGACACTAATCCTAAGAAGTGACATGTTAGTAGCACACTTTCTACACCGTACGATAAGGATTTTACACGGGGAGAAGCAATGCAGAGGAACAATAGTAAGAACAGAGTCAACGTCTAGATGATGTTAAATATTTTATATCGGATGTTGTGTGTACCTGTTACGTGAAGGTGAAAATATTAGCATAAGGTAGGAATAGTTTGAGGACGTCACTAAACCACTCAGAAGAAGCGGACATAAAGACGCTTTCGGTTACTGCTCTACTTTCCGTTCCCACTGAGTTCGCTAGTATCACTGTGCTGGTAGCACTTCAGGCGCACGTAGTGCCTGGCCGCACCACACCGGTTACGGCGCCACTTAGAGCAGCGCGCTACCGTCCATCCTCGTGAAATGTGCAAACGACGTAACTACCTGCGACATCTGAATGCGTTCCATAAACACAATTCCACTCGCATCAGCCCCCGTGGACACAACAAATGGATCGCGAGACTTTGCTGACTACTGCTTCCAGTCGCTAAACTCGCCGAGTCACGAAACAGAACACCAACAGTGACTCCAGTGGTATAGCTCTACCGCCCTGCTCCAGTGAACACAAACTAAAAGCGACGCTTATCCTGCGCACCATGCGAAAGTATCGTATGATCAGCAGACATGTACAAGTGTCCGATATGCATATCAATTTCATTGCCGGCTGCGGTGGTCTCGCGGTTCTAGGCGCGCAGTCCGAAACCGTGAGACTTCTACGGTCGCAGGTTCGAATCCTGCCTCGGGCATGGATGTGTGTGATGTCCTTACGTTAGTTAGGTTTAAGTAGTTCTAAGTTCTAGGGGACTGATGACCATAGCTGTTATGTCCCATAGTGCTCAGAGCCATTTGAACCATCAATTTCATTGCTCATTTAATGAAGTAGCTTATCATTAGGCACTGAAATGATAAGTGGATGCCTCTACCAAATTTCTGTCTCCCCTGTATACTGAGTGTTCTGCGTATCTCGTCAGGGATGCTGACATCAAAACTATAGTGTCATACAGTTATTTCTATAGATGTATAAACTATACTTTTGTAGGAAACTGTTACTTTCACTATACTTTTATCGATGGAAGATTCCAAAACATAAGAAATGTTATAGAGAAACACACATTCTAACATATAACGATGGTGTTACGGTGCGGTCGTACAATAACATATATTCATTAGTACTATTGCTTGACATTCTGATTAACGAAACTAACACTACATTTTAAGAAATATTTCGTGATTTTTGTGTGTGAGATAATACAAATTGAGTTATCCATGATGCATCGTTTTTGTCTGTAACAGCATCATCTACTTACATGGAAATATTTGCAAAGTTATCGCTATATGATCATTTTAAAAGACGTAAATTTAAAGCTTTGTATACAATTTTTAATTATGCAAGTTTTACTAGATGCATATGTTTTTGGAAAAATGCGTCGCGTGTGCTTTTCAGATAGGAATGGTTTAATGTTACACGATCAGATGCTACCTGCGATTTATCACAAGACATGCCTCATTTGACCCACTCCGAAGCACTATTCATATGTGTGAGACACTAAGTTGATCGACCGAAGAAATTCTGATGAATCGAAAATGAGCTGAAAGTGGTGTCTTATATTTATTATGTTGGCACTAGTAAGGCAGAAGAGCAACCTACTAACGCAATGCGTGTTCAAGCTGTGTCAAGAAACGTATTACTTCTCTTAAACCTTGCGTAATGATCGCGACGAAACAGAATGAGCGGGCCGGTGTGGCCGTGCGGTTAACGGCGCTACAGTCAGGAACCGCGTGACCGCTACGGTCGCAGGTTCGAATTCTGGCTCGGGCATGGATGTGTTTGATGTCCTTAGGTTACTTAGGTTTAAGTAGGTCTACGTTCTAGGGGACTGATGACCACAGATGTTAAGTCCCATAGTGCTCAGAGCCATTTGAACCATTTGAAACAGAATGTTGGACTTATGGAGGTGTGAGTCCGATAGCTTGAGATGAATTTGTAGTTTTCAACTTTAACGTTGCTGGTATTTCGGTTCCCCGCAAATTCGGAACAATAAGTTTAAGGATAGTCTACAACAAACTCCATCCATTTTTGTGGCGCTTTGTTAGATGATCCTCATGATACATAAGTCATCATAATCGTCTATCGAAATAACTGACTGAGTTTTGGGTTTGTGACTGACATATTGAATCAGGTAGACTACTATATAGTGACGACATTCTGATGGTTTGCGTAATGAACCCACAGATATTGAAATGTGGGTTCTTTCTCTTTTATTCTTCTTCCTTCAATTTAGATAGCAACATTGTCGAGCATGATAGACTACAGCAAGGTGTAGCTGGACTCAAATGGATCAAGACGTGGCATATCGTATGTCTCCTTTAAACAATTTTAGAATCACATATAACAAGCTATTTGTTTAATTTTCTGTGCAAAGAATTCCGTGTGTGGTAGTACGTAAAACAGAAAGAACATCACTTTTCCTTGAGGCGTATTTTATTTGCACTACCCTATATTTACTCATTTAACAAGGGACTTGCAATATGCTAACTGTCATCCTGTTGTTCCAAAATCACTACATGGTTTGTTTGGCGGGCATAATTTTCTGATTATGGCTATAGAAGATATTATTCCACAACTGTAATTTTAGCATTACGTGATGTCAAACTTCAGTGCTCGATGCCGTTTACGACACCTATTAGAGTTACACGTAACTATTTCTTTATAGGGTAGTGTCCCACTTCATAGCTTGTTAGTAAACAACAGCTACATACGGTACATGTAGTACCACAGATTCATTAGCCGAGATTGTCAGAACAGAGAAAAACCTTCTTCACCCATAAGATGAAAATGGATTTTCAACGGTTCACACATGCGCCTGATATTACAAGAAACCTGTTATGACGTTCTGTGAAAGTTTTCTTCTTAAGAGACAGTGAATCAGACCCAAACCTTGTACCAAAATAACTATACAGATGTTAATAAATATATACACCTGCCTTCCACCTGTGGTGATTCTGCTAGTGCATGGAATGACTAGGTTTAACTTCAAGAGTACAGTCATCATCTCCCAAAAATATAGTATAAAAATGTGCAAGTTTTCAGTTTTTACCGAGGAGTCAGCCTACTAGAGGCCTCACGTACAAACTCCCTGATATGATAAGTATTCCAGTAAAAAAGTCGTATGAGGCCCTAAAATATAAGAGCGGAGTCCATGTTTAAAGAAAAGTGCCAAAAAAAGTGTGAGCTGTTGAGCACAAATGTACCAGTAGATTTCTCACGAGAACAAAACATTCACTCTTCCTTGCACTGTCCGACTACAAACTGAAATAAATGAGACTCACTCAATATTTAATGCAATATTGTTCCTGTTTATCCTGGCCTAGCACAAATAAAATGTATGTTTCTCGGAGAACAACACAATTCAGAGGCTGGTTGGAACATCGTTTGGTGAAGATCTTCTTATGGCATGGCAACAACATTTACACCTTAATCTGCATGGGCGCGTCAGAACATTACAGTTTCTGCAGCGACCGATACTGCGACCTGAATCTAGGTGAAAGGATAAAGTACTGCTGCATCAGCTTGAGATTGTCAAACGATATTCACAGCCCCATGTTCTCAGGTGAACTGCAGTTTTTGGTATAGGTGACAGTGGTTGATTCCGTTTGAACAGAGATGGGCCGCGGAGGCGATTCACATAAACAAAGTCAGATTACACTCTAAAATAGATTAATTCAGGAGCGAATTTATATAGGTCCAAGCACAATATATGCTTTGTCTATCAAGTACCAATCCCTACCTGATTAGTGTCCGTCATTTTTTGTGTAAGATTTATTACCTAGTTGTAGTTATTGAAGATATCATAATACTTGTCGCTACTTTGTAAACTTATAGGGTGACAATTGTTGAACTATATAAAATAAAATCGTCATAACTTCTGAACGGTTTGCGTTAGGACGTTCAAACTCCACGGGGGGCCGCGGGCCATGATGGGAATTTGTATGCGCATGACCGAGCGCCTTCTTGATGTCGGCCACTTCCATTTGGATGGGTTCGTCAATAAGCATAATTGGGGCATTTGGGGGACTGAGAATCCGCATTAGGTGATCGAGAAGTCTCTTCACCAAATACGGGTGACTGTGTGGTCTACAATATCCAATCACGGATAATCGGTACAATATTGCTTGGTGGCACGGTGCCTACCGAACGGTACGTGAAGGTTTTGGAAGATGTTTTCATCCCCAAAATCCAAAGTGACCCTGATTTCGACATCATGTGGTTAATGCAAGACGGAGCTCGACCCCATCGAAGCAGGGGAGTGCTTGATGTCTTGGAGGAGCCCTTTGGGGACCGTATCCTGGCCGCCATATTCTCCGGATCTGAACACATGCGACTCCTTTTTGTGGTGCTATATTAAAGACAAGATGTACAGCAGTAACCCCAAAACCACTGCTGAGCTCATCGACAGCATATATTTTCCTACACTTCAGCGGGTCATTCAGAATTTCGCTTTTCGTGTATGCCACATTACCGCTAATGATGGCAGGCATATCGAACCTGTCCTGTCACAACCCAAATCCGAATATCTGTTGTGACATTTACATGTTGAGTAAAGTGTGTGCACGACGTATTTTGTAAATAATTTAGGTTTTTTCCATGTAGTTTAATAATTGTCAGTGTTCTCATTCATACTTCCGCTATTATTCATTGGTTTTGTTTGATTGTGGTGTCACGTGAGTAGCTTCGCTCAGACACATATTTATGATTAAAGCGGGTGACAGCTTACACAAATGAAATCTAACTGAGCCATTACGTCCATCCCCATGCATCCAAATGAAAATTAAGCTTATAACACTTCCAGCAACTGCGACAGTAGTAATACACCGGTAACGTGACTCCTGTGAAACAATGTTTGTTTTGTGAGCGTAACTGTGTGTAATAGATTTGTATCGGATTGCTAGTCGATTGTGGAAAGATTCCTATTGAAAGGAAACAATAGCAAAACAAACAGGAATCGACCCAAGATTCCAATAATAATAAAGTGAAATGGAATTACTTATGAGGAAACGGTCGCCAGTCTAATTAGGCAAAGTTGTGCCAAGAACCAATATGTTCACAAACAAAGTAAACTATTGGGACTGACTTTACTCTATACTGAATTTCTGGTTTTCTAATAAGACACAAGACAGTAGAGCAGTTTAGCAAGTAATGTGCAAGTGATTTGACTTGAACTATATAGGAGGAGCATTAATACTTTTAGGCAACAACTGGCTCTTAGTTACATTTACTATCTGTACATTACAGCAGTAATAATAATTATATGTAAATGAGTATTAATGTTAGACCAGAATTACCGTGGACAAGAAGTACTTTTGTCAGTTTAATTGTTGGAAATTATTACCTCTGACATACTTTTCAAGTAATTGCATCGTTTGTACTCATTATTATTATACTACTATTATCATAAAAATTAACTCAGAAGGGACACGTGATACCTACTTCTAGTATAGTTTGTACACTTGTGGCTATTTGCTTATTGCATAAGAGTTATAAGAAAGTAAGCTGTAGTTCTTGAGTACTGTTATTACAATATGAAACTTAAATGTGTCTGAATTATTAGCATGGTGACCTAGAAATTAGTAGACTAGGATCTAAACTGAACATTTTAGTCACAACACAATATTAGAAACACTCACAGCTACACAACACATGAAATTATAAACTCTATTATGTCACTAAGAAAAATCTTCAGACTGATTTCCTTAAATCCTTTCTTAGTAGTTGTACTTCGATGACACTTTTAACTATGCTTTAATGAAAAGTACCTGGAGTTCTTCAAATATACTTTCACTGAGTAATTATGGAACGTAATACTCTACGATGTTTATAAACCTTAGTAAAATTTCAGTGAAATAGGATACTCGGAAATGTACCACTTGGGTAGGACCTCGTCTCAGAAAACGACTCAGGATACGATCTGGGAGCTCAACACACCGTTTACAGAACAGAAACTTACTCCCGAAATGAAACTGTATAACTGTTCAATGCTGTTATACAGTATTCAACCGACAATTTATTATGAAGGCTGTGGCAGCGTTGATCTTTCGTGTTATTCAAAAAAGGCGGCAAAAGTATCCGTTGTTCTTGGTGTGTAACTGGCTCTGAAAATTCTATTCTCTGAGTTTCGTGGTACAGTGCCACCCATATTTCGTAGTATAGAGCCAGCCAAACTATAGCATGAATAATAAGCCGAATAATATACGCATCTGAGGCTCTGTTATATAATATTACAGTTCTTCTCCCCTGGTTCAGTTCACAAGATGCGCACACATTGGCTGTTGGCCAATAACTGACCCATGCCACAAAGGAGCTTCACAGTTCGACAGCCAGAGCCACATTTTCTATTCCTGACAAATCGGTTTCGTTTGCAGAAGGGCTTTCCTCCGTATTTTACATCATTATGAGTCTACGTTTCGTAAGCATGAACCAGTATTATAGGTAAAGTGTTAACATTTTCACTCTCTTACACTATATTGCTTACGAAATTACGTATATAGATTAATTAAGTTAATTATCATAAATAATGAATAAAACATTTAGGTGTACATTAAAACAAACAGCACAGTTGTCCAAAAGTCATATTAAGTAAAAACAGACAAAGAAGTTATGTAACACCATTGCAGGTAATATCGTGTCACAAGCTGAACTTGGAGACTTTCCCAGACGCGTTTTTGTTGCTGCCATGAGTTTGAAGAAAAGTATTTTCAGCTACAAGCTGTACATAAATACCATTATTATCAATACGGCATTCCAACGAAGATTATTAACATCATCAAGGAAATGTATGAAGACTATGAATGCCAACTGCTACATAATGGAGAACTAACAGAGCCATTCCAATTGGGGAGTACGACAAGGATATATTCTTTCGCCAACACTATTCCTTTTGGTGTTGGACACTGTGATGAAGAGAATAATGGGGGAGGGGGGGGGGGACGGAAGAGAGGTGTGCAATGAGGGTTGCGGCATAAGCTCGAAGATCTCGATTTCGCATACGATATCTGTTTAATGGCACAACGATATCGAAAAGAAAGTGGCCAGGTTACGGAGAGGGGCAGAAGTTGCAGGCCCCAAGATAAATGTTCGGAAAACCAAATAAATGCGGATAAATTCCACCATCACTAATAGGTGGGCCATTAATGGAGAGGGCGCAGAACAGGTTCAGTCTTTCCTCTATCTCTGAAGTATAGTCACGACTACAGGAGGCGCTAAGGAGGACGTCCTTACCCGTATGTGCAAAGCAAATGGTGTGTTTGTACAACTGTACCCTGATTGGAGAAATAGGAACATCTAAAAGAAAAAAAACTCCGGATTTTCAATAGCAATATGAAGACTGCTCTGTTGTACGGTTGAGAATCCTGGAAGGTGACTAACCACATCAAAACGCAGCTCCATGTTTTTATCAATCGCTGTCTCCAGCGTACTTAAAATGTGGGGTGGCCAGATATGACAAATAAAGATCTTTGGAGGGAGTCAAATCAGTAACCAATCAATACACAAATCAAGGAAAGAAAATGGAACTGGATTGGGCATACATTGAGGAAACCAGATGGACCTGTTGAAAGGGTGGCGATGGACTGGAGGCATCAAGGAGTTGGAAAAAGTTGTCGTTCCAAACCGATTTGGAAAAATGAGATCGAGAGAGAAGCTGCACAGGATGGGCAAACCTGGAGACAAGTGACTCGCTAGAAATTGTCATGGCCATATGTTCGAGAGGAACGACAGGAACTAAGTTAAGTAAGTCAAGTCACATTGAGACTCACAGAAGTATATAGTACAGATTAACTGTCATAGTCAATACTGCGAAGGTTACAAAAACATATGAAGATCTACACACAAAAAATATAGAATAGATTGTCTAGGTAAGGGTGACAATAAATATCAATATTGTCGACGAGCAGATAACATTAGTGTATTATACAAGTCCTTAACAGACCATTCGTAACCGTCTCCATGAAGCTGGGCTACGGTCCCGCACACCGTTAGGCCGTCTTCCGCTCACGCCCCAACATCGTGCACCCCGCCTCCAGTGGTGTCGCGACAGGCGTGAACGGAGGGACGAATGGAGACGTGTCGTCTTCAGCGATGAGAGTCGCTTCTGCCTTGGTGCCAATTATGGTCGTATGCGTGTTTGGCGCCGTGCAGGTGAGCGCCACAATCAGGATTGCATACGACCAAGGCACACAGGGCCAACACCCGGCATCATGGTGTGGGGATCGATCTCCTACACTGGCCGTACACCTCTGGTGATCGCCGAGGGGACACTGAATAGTTCACGGTACATCCAAACCGTCATCGAACCCATCGTTCTACCATTCCTAGACCGGCAAGGGAACTTGCTGTTCCAACAGGACAGTGCACGTCCGCATGTATCCCGTGCCACCCAACGTGCTCTAGAGGGTGTAAGTCAACTACCCTGGCCAGCCAGATATCCGGATCTGTCCCCCATTGAGCATGTTTGGGACTGGATGAAGCGTCGCCTCACGTGGTCTGCACGTCCAGCACGAACGCTGGTCCAACTGAGGCGCCAGATGGAAATGGCATGGCAAGCCGTTCCACAGGACACCATCCAGCATCTCTACGAATGTCTCCATGGGAGAATAGCAGCCTGCATTGCTGCGAAAGGTGGATATACACTGTACTAGTGCCGACATTGTGCATGCTCTGTTGCCTGTGTCTATGTGCTTGTGGTTCTGTCAGTGTGATCATGTGATGTATCTGACCCCAGGAATGTGTCAATAAAGTTTCCCCATCCTGGGACAATGAATTCACGGTGTTCTTATTTCAAGTTCCAGGAGTATATATATATATATATATATATATATATATATATATATATATATATATATGATACACAAATTGAATATATATATATATATATATATATATATATATATATATATATATATATATATATATATAAAGTAAACTTATTAACAAAGGGAAAATCTTCAGAGAAAAGACTAAAAACAAAACGTGCCAGACAGATTCACCAAAATATCATTCAGTGAATAAAAATAGGTGACTGTGTCTGTAAATAACGTTAAAATCTTCACAGAAAATAGAGATTACCATTATATGTAAACTTTCTAGCATACAGGTACTCAGTTTGTATATACATTTGGTTTCAAGTACAATATATACAATGGTCCTGAACTAATGTAACCACATATTTCAACAGGACATAATTAAAATTATATAATCATAACTATTTTATAGCATTAGTCACTAAGAATATATAAAAAATTAGGTGAAGACCATTCAAAGAAAATATATGAAAATACAACAGAATATTCTAACAGTGTACTGATTTCCCAAGACTGGAAAGTAGGAAAGTTGGTTATAGGGCTATGTTTGAAAGAGGCAACACTACTATCAGTCAAAGTATTTTCAAAATCAATGACCAAAGTACATTACTGCTCATGTTGCAAAATTTCTGTGAAATTACAAGGGACTTCTTCTTCAAATCTCTTTCTTTAAAATATCCTATCTATATTGTTTGAAGTACCAAAATATCTCTATTTTCTCTAATAAATTTATATACAAACCTTTATTTAATTTGTGTAGTAAAATTAAGCTTTTACCTATGTGGCCTATTGTATGATTCTTGTTTTCACATGTTCACTTACAGCTAGGGTGCTAGATTGGTTGAAGTGTTCTTGGAATCTAGTCTTAATCTGTCCGCCAGCTTGATCAACATCAAACTCGAAACTTCCTCGCAGATTAAAACTGTGCACCGGACTGAGGCTCGAACTCTGGACCTTTGCCTTTTGCAGGCAAGCGCTCTGCCAATTGAGCTACCCAAGCACGACTCACGACGTGTCCTCACAGTTTTACTTCCGCCAGTACCTCGTCTTCTACCTGCAAAACTTCACAAAAGTTCACCTGCGAAACTTCGAGAACCAGCACTTCTGGAAGAATGAAATTTTCACTCTGCAGCGGAGTGTGCGTTGTTATGAAACTTCCTAGCAGATGAAAACTCGGTACCGAGTATTATTCTCGGTCCGGCACACAGTTTTAATCTGCCAGGAAGTTTCGGAACAGTGCACACACTGCTGCAGAGTGAAAATTTCATTCTGGAAACATAAAACTTTTTACATTCTTCACAGCTGATATAATAAATCTCATTCATTCAAGTTTTGCCTTCCTAACCACAGATGTTTGCTAATACAATTCTCTGTTTGAAAAACTATTGTAATATTAACCAGAGGTTTTCCCAGTGTAGGGAAAAATGACAACATTGTTATTCTTCCTTTCCTTGATCGTTGAGAGAGTAATCTCTCCAATATTCTTAATCTATCTCACCTAAACCTCGTTCTGCAGTCATCTGTCTACAACTGTCACATCACATCCGTTGCTAACATGTATGTACCTCAGAGTGTCTAACTCTGTATTAAACTGCTTCTCTGCCATTGGGATTTTTAAAGTTCTGTCGATCACTGCATAGAAATCGGCATATTTGTTCTGACTGGATCTACAGACATGTTATGATTGATTATATCAGTGGCAGTGGGCTTTCTGAAGAAACTGAAGGTATGAATATTATTTAGTAAGAAGCTAATCTTAATTTCTTTGTCTATCTCCAAGGAAAATTTCAACTTTGATATATTCTGTTGGTGAATAAGTTCGTAGTATTTTAGGTTCGTTTAATAAACATAACGGGCACAAGTAACACAGACTTCACTCATCACTATAATATTCTCCCTCAATATTTACAGTAGTCTGCCAACAATGGGATAACTTTTCGATTCCGTTACTGTAGAAATCACGTGGTTTGAGGAGAAGCAATCATCGAGCCATGTTCGTAGCGCTTCTTCATCTCGAATAAAACCTCCTTGGGTGAAAATTTGAGGGCGCAAGATCAGACGTGTAACGTGGCTGCGGAATGACATTCTAACCCAACTCCTCTATGGCGTTTTTGTAAGGCTAGTAAAATGCGGATGGGATTCATCATGGAGAAGCATCACTTCACGTTCCCTTCCTAGGTGTTGTTCTTGGACTGTATCTGCAATATGTCTCAGTGAAGTGATGCTAACCCATGATAGAGCTCACCAGCATTCTGCGACAGTGACAAAAACCACTATAACGGAGTTGGGTTGGGAAGTTATTCGGCAAACATCTTGTTCACCTGATCTTGCACCGTCAGATTTTCATCTTTTCCGCAATCAAGGACCTTCGATTCCAGATGAAAAACCTCTGTGAAGGTGGTTTTACGATTACTTCGTTTCAAACTACGTGATTTCTACAGTTGCAGAATGCAAAAGGTACCCCAGTGTTGGCAAACTGTTATAAATAGTAGCAGAAAATATAGCGTTTATAACTAAAGGCACTGTGATGCGTATCTGTTGTGATTACTAAACTTATGAAAAACGCTATGAACTTGTGCACCTACAGAATACATCCAAAGTCAAAAATAACCATGGAGGTGGGTAACGAAATTAAAATTAATTTCTTAGAACTGACAGTTTCTGTAATAAATAATAGGCATATCTTTAGTTTCTTCAGAAAACCTGCTGCCACTCATATAATCATTCATAAGAAGACTGGAGACCCATTCAGTACACATAAAACATCCAATTATTGACAGGACTTTAAAAATCTCAGAGACAGAGGAACAGAGTAATAAAGAGTTAGACACTCTGAGGTAGATGGGTGTTAGTAATGGATATGACGTCGGATTTGTAGACAGATTACTTAAGAAGGAAGTTAAAGATGAGGTAGATTAGGAATATCGGAGAGATTACTCTCTCAAGAGTTAAGGAAAAGAAGAATAATAAGTTTGTAAGTTTTCTCTACACTGGGATAGTGTCTGATCAGATGTATCATGTTTCCAGAAGAAGTAATGTGTCAGTAGTTTTTTAAACAGAGAATTACACTAAAACGTAGCTCAAAAATAAGTGTGGTAGGAAGATAATACTTGAATGAGTGGGGTTTATTGTATCAGTGGTGACGAATGTAACAAGTGTTTTGTTGGTCAATCTAACTGACAGATTACGACTACATTCCAATAACACTTCCACCAGTTTAGCACCCCCAGCTTTAAGCAGACTCCTCAAACATGCAAATATACAGTAGCCCACAAGGGTAAAAGCTCAATGTTACTGTACAAATTCAATAAAGATTGCTTCATGAATTTATTGGAGGAAACAGAGACACTTTTGTACTTCAAACTACAGCCAGAAGATACTTTAAATGAACGCGAGATTTGGAAAATAAAATATTCGTTGATAATTTCACAGAAATTTTACAAGCTGAACAGTAACATTTTTTTACTCATTGATATGCAAAATAGATTTTCTCATATTGATGTGGTGTCCTTCAGTACACAGCCTAAAGCAATCTTCTCCACTTTTCAGTCTTTTCAAATTAGTCTAATGTTAGAATATTCCATTTTATTTTCATATATATATATATATATTACTATTTAGCATCCTGGTGGAATATACACATACACAAAAGTGTTGCTGTTTTCGACTTGTGATGATGTTTCATATGTGTACCTAGTGTAAAAATTTTCATATATTGTATTTAAATAGTATTCATCTAACCAGTTTTTTGTAATATTCTAGTATATTCTTGTTGTCTAATATCACAAAATCGTTCTCTTTGTACAATTTTAATGTGACCTTCAGTAATGTGTATAACTAAATGGTGCCCGTGAAGTAAGGACGAATTTGAACTGTGCGCCATTTTGTCATATGATGGTGACAGCCGTGGATTTTTCACGTTTGTCGCCAGTGATCCTTCCTATAGTACCCCAAAGCTTTCGTGTGGTGAGGATTGTTATTTGATGTTTATTTTCGTCATGGAGCAGGTGACAACTGAGCAACGTATCTAAGTGATGAAAAGTTGTTACAAAAAGCAGTGAATGTCCCACGGCAGCAGTTGGTGAATTGCGTGTGACATTCGGATGTAATGCTGCTCCAACCAAGTCATCAATTCGAAAGACGATCTGGAAATTTGAGACCACTGCTTCAGATGGTAAGAAAACAGTTTGGCCATGGTCTGTCTAAGACAAGAAAACATTGCTGTCGGGCGTGACAATGTGACGATAAGCCCCAGAAAATTGGTCCGTCGACGAGCTCAACAATTGAATTTATCAGCACATTCACTAGATGGAAACCTTTCAAAAGATATAAAAACGCATGCGTCCAAGTTTCAATGCACGCAAGGGGCGAAGTCTGCAGATCATGGAAAGATACGTCATTTGCTCAGCGGGTCTTGGATCGACAAGCGGAGAACGAGAAGTTCACTGATAGAATCATTTCTTGGATGTGGCGCACTTCCACCGTGGCCACATCAATAAGCAGAACTGCAGAAATGTGGTGTAGTTTCTTACCAGGAGGACTGATCGGCTCATACCTTTTTTTAAAATGATAATGGAGCTGCCATCACTGTGAACGTCGACCGTTTCCGAAACATGCTTTATTATTGTTTTTTTTCCATCTTATTGATCAAAATTCCGAATTTTGGTCTCAACAGGATGGGGCAACATGTCACACATCCCTTGAAAAGGTTGCTCGTCTGAAAGAAAAGTTTCCTCAAAAAATTATGTTTTTGTGTGGCAACCAGGAATGATCTGCAACATGAAGCGATCTTATGCCTTGTGACTTTTTTTGTGGGTATTTGTGAAATCAAAAACGTACATGAACAAACCACAAATGACAGACCCATCGAATGTTGGAATGAAAGGTTTGTTAACGGCATCCCACCAGATGTTTCTGAAAGAACTTCAATGAACGCATTGCTCGTTGCCGCACAGCCGCGGCTGGTGCCAAGGGTATAATTTTTCATACATAATTAAGAGAAATTACTTAATGCGTTTTTTTTAAAAAAAGGATAACACTTGCAATACATGTTGTATGTTCTCTAACACATTAATAAGCGCACTTACGTCAGAGATAACTTCTAAATGATTACATTAGCTTTGGAAAGTTTTATATATTTTAATTAGAAATTAATTTACATACCAACAATGAGCCTGTATGATAGGTAGTTTATACACAATGTTTATCTATGTTTTCTATGACAATTTTAACGTTATTTATAAACAAAGCCACCTATTTATTTTGTTCAGTTAATGATGTTCTTATATAAAATAGACATGTTACATTATGTGTTACCTGAAGTGTAGGTTATTAGCTACCAAAGGTTTAGGTTTGGTGAAAAAGTCTAGCATGTTTTGTGTTTGACCTTTTATATGAAGATTAGCCCTAGGTTTATAATTTCGCTCTATACTTATGTATATTCCATTTATGGATGATATACATTTGTGAAACCTGAGGGTTTAAATCCTATGCATTCTGAGGGCTGCGTTTAATATACTTATGTAATTACATTTAGTTTCTGATGATTATAACTCAAGTCCAAATTTAATGAATCTAAGTAGTTCATGAAGTTATGCACACAGCCATGTGACAGTATTACATACTAATGATGGTATTTTATAGTTATACTTTGTGCATGGGTTTCGTATTGTATTTCAGTGGTCTTCGTCTGACCTAACTCTTGTAATCTTAATGACCAACAGTTGCAACATGTTTTTCTTTTGTTTATACACTTTTTACTACGCCCAGGTGTAACACTCTTAACTACATGATTGCTTTATTGTTAGACCATTGAATATAATTTTTGTTTGGAATACATTTACTTATAAACTGTGAGTCTGTATGGTGGTAGCATCTATACAACGAGAGTCTCTATTTCCTGTGTAAGTTTTGAAGTGGGTTATAAACACAGTCACTTATTACTGTCTGTAAACAATGATGCTCTGAAATAAGATGGACGTGTTACAATATGTATTCCCCAATGTCTAGATTAGTAGTTACCCAAGGTTTAACAGATTTGGTGGTGAGTCTTTTGTTTGAGGACTAGCCCTAATTTCATTACTTGGTGTTACACATACATCTACGCCATATAAGTATTATATAAATGGGAGCTGAGATTTAGCTCCTTAGTTGCATGAAGTTTAGGATTAGTGTGTCCATCTAACTAAGTTTGATTTTGACGATTATAACATATATCCAGGTGTATTGAAGTTAAGTGGTTCACAGACTTAATTACTATTATCTGTTATTAACTATACGGCCACCTCTGTAGCTTATAGGTCAGTGCGCATGACGTATAGGAGTGACTGGTTTGCTCCCTGGAAAGTTCGAAGATTTTCATGCACTCTGGGATTGGGTGTTGTACGTTTCTCACATACATTTCGTCATCACTGACGCACAATAAGCAGAAGTGACGTCAAATAAGAAGACTTCCACTGACAGCCAAACAACACCACTTGGAGTCTCCCAGCCAGAAAATACGATTCGATCATTTCATTTCGTTAGTATTGTAACCTAATTTTACACTACAACATATTTACCATTTATACACGTTGATTTATGAAATTATGTTCCCATAAATAACGCAATAAGGGCGATGTTTCATTTTTGTAACTGTTCTAAAACTGTCTAACGGAAAAAAGTTTCATATCGCTCTTCCTCACTTTAAAAAAAATCTGCCGTATTGTGGCTTTAACGCTACCACCTTTTAAAAATACATTTTGTTTTACATAAGATTTTTAACCATACTTTAATTATCTTTCTGTATTAAATTTTTTTATGATTAGACGAAATGCCTCTATATACCTTTATAGTACATCGATCTTATGAACGTCATTTACTGACCATTTTGACGTTTATTGCCTTTCTTGACTAGAGCATAGATCCTGTATTGTTGGACTGTAGGTTTTCTTATGCTTTTGTACACTTTGTAATATTGTTTTCGACAGTTAGTTTCTAATATTTACCTCTGTAAGCCTGAACTTACTAGTTTTTAACACATAAGTGTCGTGTAGTGTACACTATGGTGTCTCTACGACTCATTGTGCTTTGAGGGGTGTTGGATTTACGCATGCTATTATAGGTCAAGTCTGTACTGAACATGAAGCTGTATCCTGTTTGAATGTAATGTATTTTTGATCCATCGATGCCCAGCTTTCTAAGTATTTTCCACGTCATCGTTCTTCACATGTTTCCTTGTTCTAATAGATTTTCCATAGATTCTACATATGTGTTTTTAGTTTCCTTATTTTATAGTCCTCCGTGATGGTGGTTGGGAATAAAGGTGTATATGTACAGTGGGTGGTTAAAAATGCTTTTCTTCAAATTATTTGACTATTCTGAATCGATGGAGCCTATCAAATTTGACAATCTCTCTCCCTCTGTCTGTATCTCTACCTCTATTCCCCAATGGTTAAGACATCACGTTAGCTACATGACAGACAATATTCATATTTATTTCGTTCTTGTATTCTGATATAAAATGGAAATGCTGTTCTGGCATAAGTGCGTTTATAAATATTTATATTACCTTGCAGTTGGCTCCTGCTTATTTTTATACAGGGTTATTATAAAATCAGTAAAACATTTTAAGAAAGTGTAGGTAAATGGCTAAACACAGTGTAACGACTGATTCAGTATGAGAAACATAAAGACTCCAAGTTTCTTTTTGAACGTGATAGCGGTAAGATCTTTTGGAAAACCGCTCACAGGTGCGCCGCCAGCTGTAGCTGCTGTATATGGAGGCGTATCAGCCAGAGAAAGCATTTTGTGTGCTATAATTTACCTGTCCCCAATCAGCAGTGAGTGTACAAAGAATTTCCTGTGGCAAGTTTCACAGATGTCACAAGACTGCAAAAGCATTGTGGAGTGGTACAAGAAATTCGACAAGCATGCTTGCTCCATTCAAAATATTTGGACTGACTAGGCATGTCAGTCGGTCAGTGTGACCACCACAATATTCCGAAATGCCTCAAAATTTACATATCGAGCAAATGCAGACCTCAATACCCATCAGCCAATAATGTGGAACATTTTACGTATATGATGTAAAGCTGTACAAACTACTGTTTGCAAACTAGAAACCGTAACAACGAACAGCGCCGTCTGCAGTTCACTGACGATGTCGAAATGACTACTTCGCAAGCAAATTAATTTTCCCGAAATGACATCTGCCAAGAAGTTTCAGATTAATTTTCAGTGATGGATATACGTTTCCTCTTTCGGGAAAGATCATCCAACACTACACGCATATGTCGGGGACAGGGATTCCACCTGCGATTCCGAGTAAGTTAACGTGTTGCGTGCTGTGTGCAACAAGACAATCGAAGCACCCTTGCTCTTCGATGAGAGAACAGTCAATAAAATAGACTATCTGGACATCCTTTTGTTTTCGCTCATGGCGCAACGTCACATTGATGTCGTGGACTTCATCTTTCAATAAGATGGCACGTCCATACATTTCCACAATTGTGTATGAGATCACTTGAATGAGACGATTGGCAGCCGGTTATCATGTGCTGATGTGCTAAAGTACACTGTAATTACTGCGCTAAAATTGAGCCAGAAATCGCATTAAAATTGCGCCGTTTCTCTTCGAATGCAAGCAAGAAATTGCATGAAAATGACGCCGTTTCTAATGGAATGAGTGCTGCTACGGAAGTAAAATGGACGAAAATATATTTCGTAGCACTCAATTCACTGCGTTACTGTTTTTATTGTTTTTATGGTTTTTTTAAATGATTAGCATTTATTCTTGGATTGTAAATGCTGTATTGAAATATAAGTTGAAAACTAAAAACTCGCCTTGTGTATATGTTTTGTCGTGTGGTAATATGGTGGTAAAGATCTGTGGCAGATATCTTGCTGCGTGCTCTTAAGGCCGTTGAAAGTCGGCGTGTTCATTTTCTGTTTCCTTCGCCAATCTCCCTAGCTTCTCTCCAACTCCACGTCGATGTAGAATAGCTGAAACTTTCTATAGTAATTAGAATGAATAGAAAGAGTAATATTTACGTTCGAATCTCACATAACTATTTATCAGGCATAAGCACTTGTTTATTTCTTCATTGAATACAACTTTTACTATCGATATGTAGTACATGATACTCACAGTTACAAATTCCCCTCTTCTTCATCACAGCGAGAACGAAATCGGAGTCATTTACATTACAATGAACAGCAGAAATAATAACAATCACAGAAAATGCAACGATAATGTTCGCTTTTATTATGCAAGGAGTAGTGTCTTTGGTTCCTACACACAGAACAGTGTCTGACACTGTTATTTCCGTAACAAAATGTAGTATTACACCATGATATCTAGAAACCAGTGTCGAGTGCTGAAACGATGGTCAGCCAAGTACAGTCAGCTTGGAGAGGTGTACATACTCTGATGCGACGTTATTCCTTCCACTGCTATGAGTGCTATGTCGCTCACAAAAATGGGTCAGCACTATTCTATGAAACAGCATGAATAGGTTGTGCAGGCACAGAGTATGAGGAATTTTAGAGGATCAGTTGTTGCAACAGCGTCATGGCTGACAGGTGTAGCGCATGGACTTGTGATTCGTCAAATTGAGATTGATTGCCGCTGTTCTGCTTCTTTTTTTTCATTTTATTTTATTCCTCGCAATGTTAAACGGTAAATTATAAAATCTAAATATATATGACAACATTTCAATTTGTGTACATGTACTCAATTTGGTTCGATTACTTGCCTTTAAGTAACAACGCCATTGACAGGATGGTGGCAGAAAAAGTGAGTATAGAAGGAATTTTAGTACTGAAGTGCTTTCTGTAGATGATCTGCTAAGAGATCTTTTTCAGCAGATCTTTGGAGAAAAAGTGACTTTTAAATAGTTCCGTGGATCTACTTCAAATGTTAATCCAACAACAGAGGTACGTGGAACAAGGTACACCGACCTGGCTTACGCAACACTAAAAAATTCTGAATACTTGCAACACATTACGAGCAGTTTCTTAATTAACCAGAACCAATCTATACGCTCAAATACTGAAGCAGTAATAAAGATCTAGAAGAAGATATCCCGCAACTGTCAAATAAATTGAAGAAGCTATTAAAAACTTTTAAGCTCGTAGCAAAGATTACAGCAGAACATTTGAAATGCCCAAAAATAAAAGAAAGGAGGAAACATGGAAAACAGAATATCTGCCAGGGGAGTGGAAGATGGCCTTGATACACCCACTACATAAGGAAAGCAATAAACAAGATGTTAACAACTTCCAGTGGTTGCATACAACATATTTTCGAAGATTATAGTAGACAGCGTAGAAATAACACTGGAGAGTAACTTAGGTGAAAATGAAGGTGATTTTAGGAAGGGTAGATCATGTTTTGAACAAATGTTTATCTGAAGTCCGTCATTTGTCACAGATTACTGAATTCGAGAGATGTTTCTTGATCTGCAAAAGGCTTTTGATTTCGTTGACGGAAACTGTAGATGAAATAAAACTGTATCAATACAAGCAGGTTGGCACCCCTTCCAAGTTCTTGGAACATATCGCCTGAGCGGGCTGTAGCAAAACGTAAAATGCTCACTATAGATTTACGCTTGCAGTGTAAGGGATTTATGAGTAGCCGCTCATGTAATGGCGCGATACCCCAGTAGTAAAGAAAGATCAGTAGCCCGGTGGTTTAGAACTTAGTCTGGTAATTTATCGGTTTGTGCCCTATACCTGGTGCCCTCATAATTTCTCCTTCTTTCCACATTAATTGAGTCCCCGCATTGCTAAACTATTAATTATAAAATTTATATATATAATCACTACCCTTGTAGGTCAAAAGGCTACAAGCCACCACACTGCAGCCCATTGTGGAATTTTCCACGAGCCGCCACTGAATGAGATGTTGCCACCTTACTGGATAGGCTGCACAACTTGGTGAGCTACTTGGTGCCAGACTTCACGTCTTCTGTCCTTTTTTTGTGCAGTTACAGCTACCAGGAAACCTTGAAGAATTCACTTCACAGCAGCCACTCATATCGTCGCTTCTGATATGGGCTGTACTGGATCACCGAAGACATGGATGCCAACTTTTTTTAAACATTGTAAAAGGACTTTGAGAGTTTGTCTCTATCTATATTTTGAATGCTTGAATTTACAAATTTTTGAAGAAGAGACAGAGCAAGAACTTGTTACAGCATAGCTCTAACACTCCAATGGTTTATTTTGGCTTTTGTTTCATTTTATATTACATCGTTAAGAGCTGACAAGTGTGAGAATTATCGCACAATCAGCTTAACAGCTCATGCATCGAAGCTGCTTACAAGAATAATATACAGAAAAATGGAAAAGAAAATAGAGAATGCGCTACGTGACGATCAGTTTGGCTTTAGGAAAAGTAAAGGCACGAGAGAGGCAATTCAGACGCTACGGCTAATAATGGAAGCAAGGCTAAAGAAAAATCAAGACACGTTCATAGGATTTGTCGACCTGGAAAAAGCGTTCGACAATATAAAATGGTGCAAGCTGTTCAAGATTCTGAAAAAAGTAGGGGGAAGCTATAGGGAGAGACGGGGCATATACAATATGTACAACAACCAAGAGGGAATAATAAGAGTGGATGATCAAGATCGAAGTGCTCGTATTAAGAAGGGAGTAAGACAAGGCTGTAGCCCCTACTCTTCAATCTGTACATCGAGGAAGCAATGATCGAAATAAAAAAAAAGGTTCAGGGGTGGAATAAAAATACAAGGTGAAAGGATATCAATGATACGATTCGCTGATGACATTGCTATCCTGACTGAAAGGGAAGAAGAATTAAATGATCTGCTGAACGGAATGAACAGTCTAATGAGTACACAGTATGGTTTGAGAGTAAATCGGAGAAAGACGAAGGTAATGAGAAGTAGTAGAAATGAGAACAGCGAGAAACTTAACATCAGGATTGATGGTCACGAAGTCCATGAAGTTAAGGAATTCTGCTACCTAGGCTGCAAAATAACCAATGACGGACGGAGCAAGGAGGACATCAAAAGCAGACTCGCTATGGCAAAAAAAGGCATTTCTGACCAAGAGAAGTCTACTAATATCAAATACCGGCCTTAATTTGAGGAAGAAATTTCTGAGGATGTACGTCTGGAGTACAGCATTGTATGGTAGTGAAACATGGACTGTGGGAAAAGCGGAACAGAAGAGAATAGAAGCATTTGAGATGTGGTTCTATAGTCGAATGTTGAAAATCAGGTGGACTGATAAGGTAAGGAATGAGGAGGTTCTACGCAGAATCGGAGAGGAAAGGAATATGTGGATAACACTGATAAGGAGAAGGGACAGGATGATAGGACATCTGCTAAGACATGAGGGAATGACTTCCATGGTACTAGAGGGAGCTGTAGAGGGCAAAAACTGTAGAGGAAGACAGAGATTCGAATACGTCAAGCAAATAATTGAGGACGTAGGTTGCAAGTGCTACTCTGAGATGAAGAGGTTAGCACAGGAAAGGAATTCGTGGTGGGCCTCATCAAACCAGTCAGTAGCCTGATGACAAAAAAAAAGCTTCTGTAAACGTGTGTGATTGAATATATAACACAAAGCTGTATACTCCTTTCTTTGTACAAACTTTGATGTCATGGTTTGGTACTATGCAAAGTAGTGTATGTGTCATTTAAATTCTTTGTCCCATTTGGAGGGGACTAAACTTACTGTATGTAATTGTAATTTGGTGTGAATAATTTTTGGTACAAATGTCAATATGTGCAAATGTCCTGTTTTATTTATTGTATCTGTTTGCTGTTGTAAACTGCTGATCCTACCTTAGGGTTCTTAGTTGCATGTAAAATGTGTTGTGGTTCCCCTCGGGAACGGAACTGTGTAGCGAGCGCCAATTGTGGTTGGCCTAGGTAGAAAAGGTGGAACAAGAGTCAGTCGGGAGGAGCTACGAGTCGGGGACGAGCTACCAAACTGTGCACTGCCATGTAAAAGAGGCATATTGTGCTGGTTCCGAGAGAGGTCTTTTCCTGCTTCTTTCCAATGCTTCGGATGGATGGATAAATAGCTGGAACTATTCTGGAATTTGTATCTATCATCGCCACCACGAAATGACAGAGTCCAGCAATTCTATCTGCAAATCCACCTATCAACATGCAGTTGCCACCACATTGCGGAATCACTATATCGTAATGCTATAATAATGTACAGTGGAGGATCAGCTCATCGGATGTTTTAGTGTGCACAAATATAACGTAACTTATAACTGAATTTATTGACCTACCTTGATTTTTACCTTATCATAACACCTCTCTTGTTCCTCTCCATTTGAACTAAAGTGATTAGCGACTGTCCCTACTGAAATAACATTGAAGACCAGTGTTTTTGCTAATTAATGTCTCTTGAACATAGTAAAAAGAAAGTTAAAGTTAATGTGGCAAGAGAGTGAGTTAAAGTTAATGATGCTTGCTGAAAATAATTTTCCTAATAAAACTGCTTATTAATGTATTGTTGCCAACTTCAAATTAAGAGTTCTTAAGACTGAGGCTTATAAAGTTTTGCTTAGTAAATGATCACATTACTGCCTGTTGTAAATCGCAGAAGGTGAGTCAGTATCTTACATATATGTTAATTTTGTCTCTCAATGTAGTAAAAGTGGAAAACTGCAGTGTGAAACGTTTTATACTCATGTTTGCTAAGTGTTTGTCTCTCTTCTGTATTGGATGTGCATATTAATAATATAACAGGATCCACAGTTTGTCTATTGTGTTAATGCTAGGTAACAAGTAATGGGAAAACCGCTAATTATGAAAAACATTATTTCTTTATTGAAATGATGGTGAGAAGCAACCTGTTAGAGGATTCCAATTAACTTTCATTTTAAATAGTAAAGTATTTAACTGAGAGGGACTTAATCTATATCCAATTAATGATTCTGCAGTGAATAGTAATAATAACGTTATAAAGACCATTCCGTTTGTGTAAGCCCTGAAAGTAACAGTGTGTTTCGGTATCCGTTATAATTTTGAAAATAGTTTGTGCTGCTCTAACTGTTAGTTTCAATCTTACCGTAAACATATGTATGTGTCAAGAGTTCACTGACAAAGTATAGGTTGTGTTTATCCATTAAAGTTATTAATAACTATTTTCTTGAACGAGAATGTTAATCATTCTCTTGCCTAGTTAGGCTGGCGACCGTTTTCTTTATCCATTGAACAGCGCTGATAGTAAATTTTTTTTTGTTGCTGTTCAAATATTTACTTAATTCTGACTTTCATTTCCGATAAGCCACCTCCGTTAGGTACAACACGGTCAACATAACAATATTCCACTCAGAGGGTAGCACTGCTCTGTTGCTTTATACCATAACTGCTTTAACAATATAGTTTTATTTCACCACCTGCTTCCAGCTTTAAGGTTATGGTATAGCAGTAGCAGACAGACAGGAGTGTTATAAACTCATCATATACGAAGAAGTAGAGGTATGTCACAATCAAGTTATGATTAGATAACAAGCAATTCTGGCACGATATGCGTCTATTATTAATTATGAAGTGTCCTATAACACACATAAGGTCCTTGATCACATTGTTGAGCGTAAATATCAGCATGGATACAGTGCTATATTCGGCAGTAACATTAATGATCCGTGGCCGCGCGGCTGACAAGGAACGCTGCATTGTCAACTCGGCCGAAAGTGCATAGACAGCACCTACATATGTTCCTAAACCTTGGCAACGTCTCAGCCGGTTTGCCTGAATCTGCCTTACGTTTGAAGAACGAGCACACTTTAAAAATAACGTTCATTCTCTGTTTGTGGAACACGTGGTGCCATCTAGATATTTCAGCCGTTACGGGAAAGCGCACAGAACACATAAAATACTATGTAAATCACTTAGCCGTAGTTTCGAGCACGTAAAACACTGTAGAATGCTCAAATATGACGAAAGGTTACCCACCCCGGCCTAGAGGCCATAAACGCTTTTGTGGACTATCGAGGATCTGGATATGGACTCTGAGAATCTCTAAAGGAAACATAATTCTGTTTTACAATTCGAGTAATCAACCATGTGAAAAAAATTACATCAAATTTCTTTTCTCTACTCCAGTGTAAAACCTCCTTGCGTCTGAAAAAGGGAAGCTTCAGCAGATGGAAGTCAAGTTCAGACATTTCCAGCAAAATTTCATTAAATTTAACAGATGCTGGTTACTGGAAAAATCTGCACAGCTCTAGTCACGAAACTACGAATCCACTCATTTCACTGTGATTTAATGGAATTATACTACAGTTCAAACCGAAAAACGTTTCTGAGAATTTAACTGAGGTAAGACAGAGGTTCCGTACCAATAACCAACATTTAATGATATGTCGTGTGGCTACAGCCTCCCGTCGGGTAGACCTCTCGCCTAGTGCAAGCCATTTTAGGTTACGCCACTCCGGCGACTTGCACGTCGATGAGGATTATATGATAATGAAGAAAGAGCAATACCCTGTCCCCGAGTGGAGAAAATATCCGACCCAGAATTAAACCCGGGGCTCCTGCATGGGATTCTGCCAGGTTAACCACTTGTATTTATTTATTTTTCAAACTCATTTTACTCGTTATTTTCCTTTACATTTGTTCTGCTGGTACATCCCATCGTTGATCCACTCACTCACTTTTTATTAGCAACTAACCCTTTCACCGAAGACGCTCAGGTAGGGTGCCGGCTGCCTCTCAGCTATGGAGGCAGACAGTATTTAATGATCTTAAATCAACAGAAACGTACATAAAATCTACGTTCCGAAGAACAGTGATATTCACAGGTCAGCAGCAGGCACGATGAAAATAGGGTCTGGTCTTTTAGCGGAATAGAGTGATGTTCATTGCTTGGAACTAGCCAGTTGCATGAATTAAATATGGGGAAAAACTTTGAATCGACAGCAAACCAGATTAATGTATATCCGTGGGTAGTCCTAGTGATGTTGGTACTACCTTAATCTATAGAAGCGGAAGTTATCTCGTCACTACCGGCGTATTCAGATTCACTCATCAACGCATTCACACTTTACAGTCGTTTTCATGGAAGGGGAGAAAAGGAAAGGGGTGATTCATATGATGATGAGACAAGAAACTTGCTAAAAGGAATTTTTTTCCTAGTACTCAACTGGATAACAGAGCAACATTTGTGAGACATTTTAACACTTTAACAAGACGTACTAATACAGACAAAAATGGTGGGAGGTCCTGATGGTCCCCTTTCTCCACGTCACTCCACTCAGCGCATATCTGACCCACCATCAATGCCAATTCCACGCACGATCATGAAAACAGACACACTTTAAATATGTCACTCCAAGGTCTTGATAAAATAATCTACACCTCTCTACTACTTTATATACGCTATACTGCTCTAACAGGTCTTGCACCTTACAGAGATCTCTACAAATTACCATGTATCTTACAACAGAAGCTGACGTGCTAAATTACTTACCAGATGTTCGTGGCTTATGTTCCATTGCTAAATTTGCATTGTTTTGAATACTCATCGCAATAAATATTTCTGCTAGTAACCAAAAAGACCAAAACAGATATACAGGGTGGTCCATAGATAGTAATTGGGCCAAAAATCTCCAGAAATAAGCATCAAACGTAAAAACTACAAAGAACGAAACTCGTCTAGCTTGGAGGGGGAAACCAGATGGCGCTATGGATGGCCCGCTAGATGGCGATGCCATAGGTCAAACTGATATCAGCTGCGTTTTTTAAAATAGGAACTCCATTTTTATTACATATTCGTGTAGTACGTAAAGAAATATGAATGTTTTAGTTGGACCACTTTTTTCCCTTCGTGATGAATGGCGCTGTAATAGTCACAAACGTATAAGTACGTGGTTTAACGTAACATTCCACCAGTGCGGACGGTATTTGCTTCGTGATACATTACCCGTGTTAAAATGGACCGTTTACAAATTGCGGAAAAGGTCGATATCGTGTTGGTGTATGGCTATTGTGCTCAAAATGCCCAACGGGAGTGTGCTATGTATGCTGCTCGGTATCCTCGACGACACCATCAAAGTGTCCGGACCGTTCGCCGGATAGTTACGTTATTTAAGGAAACATGAAGTGTTCAGCCACATGTGAAACGTCAACCACGACCTGCAACGAATGATGCTGCCCAAGTAGGTGTTTTAGCTGCTGTCGCGGCTAATCCGCACATCAGTAGCAGACAAATTGCGCGAGAATCGGGAATCTCAAAACCGCTACATCAACATAGATTGCACCTGTACCATAACTCTATGCACCAGAAATGTCATGGCGATGACTTTGAACGTCGTGTAAAGTTCTGCCACTGGACACAAGACAAATTACGGGACGATGACAGATTTTTTGCACGCGTCCTATTTAGCGGCGGAGCGTCATTCACCAACAGCGGTAACGTAAACCGGCATAATATGCACTATTGGGCAACGGAAAATCCACGATGGCTGCGACAAGTGGAACATCAGCGACCTTGGCGGGTTAATGTATGGCGCGGCATTATGGGAGGAAGGATAATTGGCCCCCATTTTATCGATGGCAATCTAAATGGTGTAATGTATGGTGATTTCCTACGTAATGTTCTACCGACGTTACTACAAGATGTTTCACTGCATGGCAGAATGGCGATGTACTTCCAACATGATGGATGTCCGTCACATAGCTCGCCTGCAGTTGAAGCAGTATTGAAAAGCATATTTCATAACAGGTGGATTGGTCGTCGAAGCACCATACCACTGCCCGCACGTTCACCGGATCTCACGTCCCTGGATTTCTATCTGTGGGGAAAGTTGAAGGACATTTGCTATCGTGATCCACCGACAACGCCTAACAACATGCGTCAGCGCATTGTCAATGCATGTGCGAAAATTACGGAAGGCGAACTACTCGCTGTTGAGAGGAATGTCGTTACACGTGTTGCCAAATGCATTGAGGTTGACGGACAACATTTTGAGCATTTATTGCATTAATGTGATATTTACTGGTAAACACGCTGCAACAGCATGCTTTCTCAGACATGGTAAGGTCACAAAGGTACATGTATCACATTGGAACAACCGAAATAAAATGTTCAAACTTATCTACGTTCTGTATTTTAATTTAAAAACTTACTTGTTACCAACTGTTCGTCTAAAATTGTGAGTCATATGTTTGTGACTATTACAGCACCATCTATCACAAAGCGATAAAATTGGTACAACTAAAACATTCATATTTCTTTATGTACTACACGAATATGTAATAAAAATGGGGGTTCCTATTTTAAGAAAACGCAGTTGATACCCGTTTGACCTATGGCAGCTCCATCAAAGTGGGCCAGCCATAGTGCCATCTTGTTTCCCGCTTCAAGCTAGATAAGTTTCGGTCTTTGTAGTTTTTTAGTTTGACTCTTATTTCGTGAGATTTTTGACTCGGTCACGATCAATGGACCACCCTGTATACATAATTTGTTCAGAACATAAGAACATCCAATTACTTAGGATAGTTCCAATATTATTAATAGCTGAGTAGCCACCACCAAAAATAACAATATGTTCACCTGATACAAGCATTCATATACAAAAGCTATGTAAAACTTATCAAATATCTTGTTATTATTTCGATACATGAATTCTTATTTGGCATCATCATCTGATGAACAGACCACAACAACTCAGATTTTCATTTCCTCTGACCATCCTTTTCAGAATATACCCTGAAAGGATTTTAAAAATTCAGTTGTTAAGTCACATACTGGATCATATCCAGCAAACGCATGTATAATTTCTCTGCTTCCATCACAGTTCTCATTCCTTATGGACTGGCACACTCTATTATAACATTAGTACTAGCGTAGGGTATTTAAGTGCCTACATAATGTTATATTGCAAAAGTCTGTGTTGTAATATTACTGTATTGGGGTCTTCACTTAATATGAGACGGTACCCAATAACAACGCAACGGCTGTAAAATTTAAAGAAATAAAATGGACACTTCTCTGTTACATCACTGTTACTTTGCATCTACACAGAAACTCTGCAAGCCACCGTTCGTGCGTAGCGGAGTGTATCATAAACCACTAAGAGTCATTCCCTGCCTTATTTCAATCGCAAATAGAGCGAGGGAAAAACAGCCTCCGTATGAGTCCTTATTTCCCGTATGTTATTTTGGTCAGTCCTTAAGCGGAGTGTGTACTGGCGGCAGTAGAATTGCTCGGCAGTCAGCTTCAAATGCCATTTCTCTACATTTTCTCAATAACGTTCCCTGCAGGGATTTCTATTTGCATCTCTGTAACACTGAAACGTTGCCTGTGTCTACCAGTAACAAACCTAGCAACCCGTTTCTGAATTAATTCAATGTCTTCCTTCAATCTGACATGGTACGGATCCCAAACACTCGAGCATTACCCAAGAATAGGTCTCCCTTACATGGAACCACTCTTTCCTAAGATTCATCCTAAAAACCGAAGTCGACCACTTGCATTCCCTATCACAGTTCTCACATGCTCGTTTCATTTCATTTCGCTTTGCAACGTTACGCCAGGATATTTAAACAATTTGACTTTGTCAAGCAGGACACTACTAATAATGCGTCCGAACATTACAGGTCTGTTCTTCTTACACATCAGCATTAACTTGCGTTTCTCCACATTTAGAGCTAGCTGCCATTCAGCGTATTAATTAGGAATGTTATCTGGTCGTCTTGTATCTTCCTACAGTCACTCAACGTCCACACCTTACTGTAGATCACGGCATCATTGACACAAAGCCGTAGATTGCTGCCTACGCTGTCCACCAGATTATTTGTGTGTATGGAGAACAACAGATGTCCTGAAACACCTCTCTGGGGCACTCCTTGTCTCTGGTTAACACTCGCCATCGAGGTCAACACACTGACTTCTGTTACCTAAGATGTCTTCCAGTTACTCACATATCTGTGAACTTACTCCACAGGCAGCCTGTAATGGGGCATGGTGCCATGTGCTTCCGGAAATCCATAAATTCGATTTCTTGAATGTGTAGTTTAAGATTTTCTCGTTTCGTTTTCTGTCTTCAACTGCCCCGCTAGACTGGTCAACAGGGGACTGAATGGAAACCTTAGACCCTCTTAGGGATTTTACAAACAATCAGAGTTTTTTCGGGTTCTCTGGCAAATCTTTTGCTAAGGTATGACTGTTGTCGTTTTACACTTCGCGCATCGATTTTTTCGCAGGTGCACGAAGCTCTACTAACTTTTGCTTGTCTTTATTTGTTCCGTACCCCGAACTGTGAGTGCAACAGCCTCAGCTTCCTCAGCACCTTCCGAATTTCGTTATTAAACCATGGTATATCTTTTCCATTCTTTATACACTTACTAGGTACATATCTATCCACACCACAATTTACAATCTGCTTAAACTTTGCCCATAATTTCTCTACGTCCATATTAGTGGAACTAAGTGATGTTAAATCACTGGGTAAGTGGGATTCTAGTAACTGCTTATTGCTCTGTCTATCAGGAACATTCTCCTAGCCTTCTTGACTGATTTATGAACTTTCGTAACCGTAGTTGCTATAACGACACCTTGATGGCTAATCCCGGCTTGTATACTGACACTGTCGATAATGTCCGGCATGTTGGTCGATAGTGTCTAAGATATTTTTATTGCGCGTGAGTAGCCGAGCTAGCAACTCAAGACAGTTTTCAGAAAACGTGTTCAAGAGTATTTTGCAATGAATAGAAAGATTTCCCAGTCTATACTCGGTTGGTTACAGTCGCCACCAATTAGTATTGCATGATCTGGGTATTTACATGCTACTCACCGTAGATTAACTTTGAGTGACTCAAGAACTGTCACAGTGAAATCAGGTGGCCGGCAGAAACATCCAAAAATTAACTAGGTTCCACCTGCAGCTGTTATACGCGGCCGGATAACTTCACTGTCACACTCAACTTCGACCTCAATAGAGATAATACTTTATATCAACTGCAATCAAAACCTTCCTCCTACGGCATCTAATCTCTCTTTGCGATATACACTCCGCGACTCGCGGAATATCTTAACGCTGTCCACTTCAGGTTTCAACGAGCTCCGCGGTCCTGAGGGTAAGAATACTTTGAGGACGAGAACTTCCCTGGAGGGCAGTAAATTCGTAACTTTCTTCCGGTTACTTCGAAAGTTTACTGATAATATTTTGCCAGTCGAAGTGTCTTGCTCACACGGTGAATCGGCGAGGCTAGGCGGTCATCGTCCGCTTTGGCCTCTGCAGCGGGCGACGAGAATGCGTTACCACTCGCCACTCACCCTGCTGTGAGGGCGGATACAACGCATCGGGTACACTAGGAAGTGCTTCGGAAGCAGAGCCCGTGGGTGAAACACTGTGTCCCATGCATGCGCCAAATTCTCCGCGACCACCCCACCCCGAGGCTGCAGCGTGAAGACCACTGAGCGTAGCTAAAAACCCTTTCAGCTGCTTGTGAATCACAGCCAGATTCTCCTGTGTCCGCAGATAGTATGCTTACATCCTAACCATCCTAGCAAGGCTAACTGAGGAAGTAAACTATGAAAGGCGACAGAATCCTGGAAAAGCAAGTTGCAACTTTTTTGATGTGTCAGCAACAGACACTGATTGTTTAAAGAGCTACATAGCTGGCTGTTCAGAATTAATCTGACAAAAAATGCAAGACTGTGTAAGTAGGCTGTTTAGGTTTTTTTATTGGTAACGCCGCCGCCACGTAGCGCTCTGTATAAAAATCACTGGCTGTGCCGTGTGCAGTCTGTGGCTGGCTTGCATTTTTGTCTGCCATTGTAGTGTTAGGCAACGGCAGCTGGATGCTAACAGCGCGTAGCGCTGCGCAGTTGGAGGTGAGCCGCCAGCAGTGGTGGACGTGGGGAGAGAGATGGCGGAGTTTTGAAATTTGTATGAATGGATGTCACGAACTGATATATATATTATGACTATTAAGGTAAATACATTGTTTTTTCTGCATTAAAATCTTTCATTTGCTAACTATGTCTATCAGTAGTTAGTGCCTTCAGTAGTTTGAATCTTTTATTTAGCTGGCAGTAGTGGCGCTCGCTGTATTGCAGTAGCTTGGGTAACGAAGATTTTTGTGAGGTAAGTGATTTGTGAAACGTATAGGTAAATGTTAGTCAGAGCCATTCTTTCGTAGGGATTTTTGGAAGTCAGATTGCGTTGCGCTAAAAATATTGTGTGTCAGCTAAAGCACAGTCGTGTATAATTTTTCTAAGGGGACGTTTCAACTGAACCTTTTAAATATAAAAACACGCCCGAATTTTAGCAAATGTACTATAAGGAAAACTTAGAAAAAGTTAAACACTGAACTTGCTGCTCTGTAGATGTGAACCTGCTCAAAGCTTCTGCTTGACTGACTCGATTACTAAAAAAACGAACGGTTCTCTTCAGAAAAAGAACAAATGAGCAACTACTGCGCTACAGACTGAATGAATTTAATCTGACAAAATTTGACTTGATCTTATTTTAATTTTTTATTTACAGTGGGATTGGTGTAGAGTGTTCTGAACACTATAGTGTATGATTTTAGCAACTGAATAACAGTGATAACTGAAGTTTGAAGTATACTATTTCAATTATTTACATAACTGTTTTGTAGAAAGCTGACAGTTGGTTTTTCTACTTATCAAAATTTATATTAATCACGCAAAAGGGTTTTTTTAATATGTGGTGTGTCCACAGCACTCCATGTTAGCATTGAAGGTACACTTACTGAGTTATCATACGTTGTCAATATGGAAACTGACTCCAACATTGTATTTCACTTTCAAAACAGAATATCGGTACAAGACAGCAATGAATTCGACGAGAGTGAAATGGTTGTAAAATTTAAGAGAATGATAGTAAGTATTATGTTGATTTTTGTTACATTAGCTGTAGCATCGTGTCTCCTGAACACCACAGTGTATGGTTTGGGTAATCTTTTAACTGAAGAGGTTTACTTTCGTCATTCAACAAATGGTACATCTCCGTTCACCATCTCCGCTTGCCACCGCTGGAGAAGTTTGTAAGCGATGAAGATTTAATTTTTATACTTAAATCGTTCACTTTCGTGATATGAGTTTTTATCCGATCCAGATTGTCTTAATTTTTAATTTTGTAATATAAATCTCAGAGTAATGTAAATGTTGCAGAAAAAACGACATACTGGAGCCCTCAAGTGTGCGACGTAATGTTGTTAAATTTGTCCAAATTCCAACGACAGTTTATTTCCGCTGGCCTGCCTGTCTAAAACAGCAAAGAAAAGTCCACCACAAGTGGAAGAATAAACAGCTCTCCACTTCATGTCACAATTACGAATAAGAAATAAACAGCCAATCTGTAATTAACTGAAAATAAGTCCCCACACTGCGACTCATATCATCTCACTGCGTGAAAGGAAACCACGAACCATAGTAGAGTTCGTTGTTGTATAGTGCTGAAATTCTCACTGTTCTCTCTTCCAGAGAAAAATACAGTAGCAGCACCTCATAACATCTGTTCACTCTATGCCGTTAAGATTAAGTTCATTTTTCCTAGTATGACGCTAATGGAATAATCGTCATTCAGAAACACAAAACAAAGGCTGACTGATACATAGTTTATCATCTTTCTTTCGCACGGCTGCAGCAACTGTTGATCGCGCCCTTCCTTCAATGGAGTATCCGTCTGCGTAGCAACTCGGACTTTCTTAATGTGCAACAAATTTTCCAAAAATAATTAATCCTTAGTTGCAGTCCTTATCCACCCACACATTAATATTTTGACTGGAATAAGAATGCTAGTGTAATGGGAGCGTTACACACCCTGTGATACGAAGAATTAATGACTGTTTTCCACCCTACCCCCTCTCTAAAAGAACTTGAAGTGTATTGTCCAAATTAAATCATTCAGGTTTAACGATAAATATTATAAGCACTTCCGGTAATTACATTGGAAATACTATTACCTAATGAATGTTCTCGCTCTCTCTCTCTCTCTCTCTCTCTCTCTCTCTCTCTCTCTGTGTGTGTGTGTGTGTGTGTGTGTGTGTGTGTGTGTGTGTGTGTGTGTGTGTGTGCCAAATTTGTAGAGAGGAAGAGAGGGAATCAATAACACATTGATTCTTTTATTGTTGCAAACGACAGTATGATACACAGAAATCTAGTCCCGCGTTCTTTTCTCTTCTTCTAATATTGTGTAGAGTAGCCCTCATATAAAAAAAGAAGAAAAAGAAAGAAACACTTGTGAACACTCAACATGTCAAATCCTATGTCTCATCGGTAAGACGTAGAGTACTAATCTAAGACAATATAATGGATTATTCGACATTTACTAACTTCCAACTAACACTAGACACTTCTAATTTCTTTCAGTTGTGACTTACAGGTAAAAAATGTAAACTTTTGATTCTTTGGTACCTTTTATAAATTAAATATCTCACTGCAATACGTTGCTCCTCGCGCACAGTTCATGAGATACATTGTGATAGAAGAATACGATCTTAGTAGTCAGTGAACATTTTAAGACCAACCGATGGGCATAAAATCATTCCTTGGACCAAGTTTTCTGTGCGATTCAACATTCACTCCTAACTTTCTCTGACATACAGATTGATTTGGTCATTTCGTAGTGTCATACAGTAGCGGCTAGCCCAGTAATGGGTCAGTCACGTTACAGAATATTTATCTCGATAATATTTATATTTGCACTGACGTAGTGATACACCGTCAATTTATGTTCAATTTCGATAATGGATCTTTAGTATCTGTACTCTCCATGTTCGTGGCGCCATCGATGTAAGAGACGAATGGCTGTATGAATATAAAAAAACTGGTTCTGAGGTCATCAGTCCCCTAGAACTTAGAACAACTTAAACCTAACTAACCTAAGGACGTCACACACATCCTTGCCCGAGGCAGGATTCGAACCTGCGACCGTAGCAGTCGCGAGGTTCCGGACTGAAGCGCCTAGAAACGCTCGGCCATCGCGCCCGGCATCTGAATATTCTCACTACGCCAAACACTGCGCCCTATTCATGTCAGTTCCACGCCAAGCGTTTGTTGGCTGTCGTAGAGAGTCCTAGAAATGTTTTAGAGACCGCGTGCAGGAGTACGTTCCACAGTTTTGAACAAGCAGCTCTATCAGATATACAGCTCCTGCCGGAAATACGCAGATACAGTAAGTCATTGTTATCACGATTTTAAGGAACTCTGCCGTAGCTGCAGTAACGTAGTTCCTGGTTTCACACTTTTTGTGTTTCTAGCTAGCTTTGGTGGAAGATACAGTAAACTGGCAATGAGGACTGTCCAACAATCAACAGTTTGTTCGTTAGTTAATTTATCCTGAAGTCATTCAATTTCCTTACATACAGTTCGCAATGAAGATACTGGAGGCATAGTAGTTGTAATACTGTAACCACATATACACCATTTGGAGCAATTTGCATTCCAACAAAAGTAACAGCAAGGGCAGCAGACACTGTAGTACCGGCAGCCCCTGGACATAATCAGCTATTAGGGCTTGTGCGACCTTATCACTCCTTGTGTAGCCGGCACATCCCCAACCCCATTTCTGACAATCAGTTGTTGCCAAGAGGAATGGCTTGCTGACGTACCATGTAGTAGCCACCACCTATCGATGCGACATGGAACAGAGGCCAAACGTCACCATCACGTGTTTCTTTGCTTGGTGTTAGGCTCAAGGACTTTCAGCAGCTACACAAGCTCGCTCTTCGCTCGGCAGCTAGACGGCCTTATCAATACTCTCTCACTAAAGCAACATATCCATCATGTTAGAGTGATTGCACCTCTTCCAGTACTCTAAATTGCTTGGCCAGTCGTATATGCAGTATCTATAATATTTGTCTGCTCTGGCATTGGATGTTGTAGGTCGACATTCTTAAATGGAAAAATGGAAAATCCCCTTCCCCCCTCCCCCAGTACAAAGTCCGCTTAGGGAGTTAGACATATCATTATTAAGTTGTCCGTTTCTCCATGAACAAATAGTCATTATAAATTTATTTAACAGAACACTAAAGGCAAATTGGCAGCCGGACCAAAAGACGTTGCTTTTCGGATTCACCACTTCATAGTTGTGGCAATTCACCGTGGCCCAGGCCGCACAGTCATCATCGGACCTGCGTATTTGGTGTCACAATGTGTTCGTTATTTCACTTTTTTTTAATTTATTCGAAGAAGCCTTAGATTTGAGTGTCTTTTCGAAAGACTTCTCGCAAATTTAGTTGACGTTAAGGCCTTTCTGGGGCCTCACCTCATATCAGCTTCTTTGCTTGATCTGTTAGGTACAACCCGGGATTTGATTTGATAACATTCATCGATAATGGTAGTAGGGGATGTGTGCAGTTAAGATAGGTGTACTACTCTCCTTGCTCACAGTAATTGGCAAGCCTACAGTGCATCTAGGTCGTTCTAAATGGCGAATCCTTCTGACTGCTCAGCCTTCATGGCTTGCTACGTGTTTAGAGACTTTGGAGGGGTGCTGATGAGCACTACCAGTCCTCCCTAACCACAAACTCGGGGCATGCTTCTCCAGTCATCGTGGATCTTGTCTTGGCAGGGGAACGTTGGCGGTAAGTACAGAAGAGATATTAGTTTAATAACCAGGGTCGTACGGTTACACCCCAAACAAAAATATAAGAATGTAGAAAAATAAAATAAAAATATAAACAACAAAAATAAGAAACATTATTTTGAGACATACTGGGGAACCTGTATTCAGTGTCATAAATCTTTATTAAAAATTGACATACTAGTCACATATCAGCGATCAGCGATATCAGCGATCTTTACTTCTCGAAAGTTTTTTTATTTTCAATCTGTCAACCCATTTCAGAATTATCAGTCTCTATCGGTTTCCCCACCTAAAAACGATAGGAACATTAAAGTAACTGACATTATGATCCTGTTCCTGTTTTTAGAATATTACAAAGCTAAATCTTGTATAATTCACCATTTTCGTAGTTACACTATAAGCATTCTTACCAAAAACAGTAACAGTTTCTGTGTCACAACACTGTAGCCAAACTTGTATGTTGTTTTTCACATCAAAATTTAAAGAAATTTGATTCATGTAAAAAGCCTTTGCACAGGTATTCAAACTTGTCAAATATCTATCTCGTTGCGTCGTACCGTAGACGCTAATAAAAACGACTCTGGGAATCCACAGTGGTGGGAATAGTTTTTGGACGACTTCAAACGTGAAGCTGAATGTGATAACAGGTCTGCTGCCAGCAGTGTAAGTGCTCGACGTCCGTAGCGAATTATTAGCAGCCAATACAAAACTCAGCGAGAACCTGTTTGACTGCTATTAAGGGAGTGGAATCATAAGAGAAACTTTTGGCTTTGAAGGTGCCTCATCTGGGCCGGGACATGCCTTCTCGATCTTTGTAGTTCTTTATTGAATAAGGTGTGTTCATTTGGAAGAGGGATGCCCAATACACTGTTGAGGAACACGGTTCATCAACCTCGCTTCGTGCTTTCAGAATATAGCACTTTAAAACCACGAAGTCTACCTGAACTGTTATAAAACAACTTAAAAGTGGACTGCATTACTTCTCAAAACTTTTCAAATTAAAATAATCAAAGGATTTTTTCTGAGTGAAGGTGGAGATCTGCTCCACTCTTGACATAAAACTCTAAATCTGCCACACCAACTTTGTCATTGGCTGGCGAAGTATCAGTGGGAGGGACCATAGACATCGTAGGTTTATTGGCTCCGCCACAAGCGCGGTAACTTCGACACGAAACGTTAGTCGGGGGCCCGAGGAACTTGGAGAATGTCAATACAACGGGCCGCAGGGCAGGGGGAGGACAGTGCTCTCTAGCCAGACGCTTCAAGCAGATTATCACCAGCTGCGCTACGCCATAGTCTTCGCACCTCCACTGCTCCTGGACTCTGAGTACAACATCGCTCTACTCCGGTTTATGATGCCGAGCTTGGTCGGCTGTCCCTGCTGGATTGCCAAGGGACTTTGCCAGCCGCTCTCGACGACAAGTGACAGACTCTGAAACGCTTCCTCACGATACGTGCATTATCATAGCGTACGTCGTGTGGTAACCTCGGCACCCATTCACATTATTATGAAGGTCACTGACTGCGTCCATTGATCTACGCCGAAGTAGTGGAACTTTGAGTGCCAGTTTCGTCTGCTCCGCTTATTTTCTCTTGAAATTTTAATTTTTCCTCTATACTGTATCTGGTGATTTAAGTTGTGTTAATATCAGGCTAGAATATTATGTAACCGTAAATGTGGTTATTTATATTTTGGAGTTACAGTAAGACGACCACGATTTACTGGCGTCTTGTGTACAATACTATTACAGTAGTACCCGTTCCAACATCAACACCATCACCTGCAGCAACATCAGTACCAACTTACGGAGCACCTATCCTCCATGGTACAGCCTTCACTAGCTATTCCCTATGTACAACATTGACTACAGGGAAAGGACCTCAAATGCGGTATACCTGCACCGTCATCTCATGATGGGTCTCATTACTGACTCTACTTGTCACTGGGATTACTTGCTCGCATGATAGCGATCAGATATTTTTCAAATGATACAAAAAGTCACCTCCGAAGCTAGAGGCACCTGCCTTCACCATGGAGGAGTTCAATGATAAACTAGTTCGGTACTATGACCGGCGAGTGTTTGTGATGTCTCGATAATTGTGTTTCCTTCCGTGTGCGAAACTACAGGAGAAGAAATACATTGGACAACCAGATTCGAAGGCCTTAGTCGACGGCGTAAATTCATTTCTAAAGGAAACAGCCTTGTACGGAACAGTTTGGTTCAAAAGCATGTGACCAGCAAATACCGATGGATGCCAGCAAGTTACCCGGTCCTAGGCTGGAGGAGATCTTCCCATCGGTAGGTCATCTGGAATAACATAAAGGCCCAGTTTCTGACGTCGGATCTACATCTACATCTACATTTATACTCCGCAAGTCACCCAACCGTGTGTGGCGGAGGGCACTATACATGCCACTGTCATTACCTCCCTTTCCTGTTCCAGTCGCGTATGGTTAGCGGGAAGAACGACTGGCTGAAAGCCTCCGTGCGCGCTCTAATCTCTCTAATTTTACATTCGTGATATCCTCGGGAGGTATAAGTAGGGGGGTGCAATATATTCTATACCTCATCCAGAAACGCACCCTCTCGAAACCTGGACAGCAAGCTACACCGCCATGCAGAGCGCCTCTCTTGCAGAGTCTGCCACTTGAGTTTGTTAAACATCTTCGTAACGCTATCACGGTTACCAAATAACCCTGTGACGAAACGCGCCGCTCTTCTTTGGATCTTCTCTTTCTCCTCCGTCAACCCGACTGGTACGGATCCCAAACTGATGAGCAATACTCAAGTATAGGTCGAAAGAGTGTTTTGTAAGCCACCTCCTTTTTTGTTGGACTACATTTTCTAAGGACTCTCCCAGTGAATCTCAACCTGATACCCGCCTTACCAACAATTAATTTTATATGATCGTTCCACTTCGAATCGTTCCGCACGCATACTCCCAGATATTTTACAGAAGTAACTGATACCAATCTTTGTTCCGCTATCATATAATCATACAATAAAGGAAACCTTCTTTCTATGTACTCGCAATACATTACATTTGTCTATGTTAAGGGTCAGTTGCCACTCCCTGCACCAAGCGCTTATCCGCTGCAGATCTTCCTGCATTTCGCTGCAATTTTCTAATGCTACAACTTCTCTGTATACACCATCATCATCCGCGAAAAGCCGCATGAAACTTCCGACACTATCTACTAGGTCATTTATATATATTGTGAAAAGCAATGGTCCCATAACACTCCTCTGAGGCACGCCAGAGGTTACTTTAACGTCTTTAGACGTCTCTCCATTGATGACAACATGCTGTGTTCTGTTTGCTAAAAACTCTTCAATCCAGCCACACAGCTGGTCTGATATTCCGTAGGCTCTTACTTTGTTTATCAGGCGATAGTGCGGAACTGTGTCGCACGCCTTCCGGAAGTCAAGAAAAATAGCATCTGCCTGGGAACCTGTATTTAATGTTTTCTGGGTCTCATGAACAAATAAAGCGAGTTGGGTCTCAGACGATCGCTGTTTCCGGAATCCATGTTGATTCCTACAAAGTAGATTCTGGGTTTCCAAAAACGACATGATACTCGAGCAAAAAACGTGTTATAAAATTCTATAACAGATCAACGTCAGAGATATAGGTCTATAGTTTTGCGTATCTGCTCGACGACCCTTCTTGAAGACTGGGAATACCTGTGCTCTTTTCCTACCTTTTGGAACCTTCCGTTACTCTAGAGACTTGCGGTACACGTCTGTTAGAACGGGGGGGGGGGGGGGGGGGGCAAGTTCTTTCGCGTACTCTGTGTAGAATCGAATTGGTATCCCGTCAGGTCCAGTGGACCTTCCTCTGTTGAGTGATTCCAGTTGCTTTTCTATTCCTTGGACACTTATTTCGATGTCAGCCATTGTTTCGTTTGTGCGAGGTTTTAGAGAAGTACCTGCAGTGCGTTCTTCCTCTGTGTAACAGCTTTGGAAAAAGGTGTTTAGTATTCCAGCTTTACGCGTGTCACCCTCTGTTTCAATGCCATCATCATCCCGGAGTGTCTGGATATGCTGTTTCGAGCCACTTACTGATTTAACGTAAGACCAGAACTTCCTAGGATTTTCAGTCAAGTCGGTACATAGAATTTTACTTTCGAATTCACTGAACGCTTCAGGCTTCTTCTTCATAGCTTGTCAGCAGCCGACCACACTGTCCTCGTTGGGCTCCTTTCCACCAGCGTCAAAGCGAAATCATGCCCACGTACCGAGTGCTTCTGCCGCAAGTGCCACCAATACAGAGTTGTTTGCAGAATTTGCCTTCACCCTGGAGGAGTTCACTGATAAACTAGATCGGTACTATGACGGGCAAGTGTGACTGCTTGAATATTACTCAGCAGAGTGAGATCCGTACCAGATAGGGTTGATAGAAGAGATAGAGATGATCCAACGGAGAGCAGTGCGCTTCGTTATAGGATCATTTAGTAATCGCGAAAGCGTTACGGAGATGATAGATAAACTCCAGTGGAAGAGTCTGCAGGAGAGATGTTCAGTAGCTCGTCACGGGCTTTTGTTGAAGTTTCGAGAACATACCTTCACCGAGGAGTCAAGCAGCATATTGCTCCCTCCTACGTATACCTCGCGAAGAGACCAGGAGGCATACTGACAATCTTTCTTTCCACGAACAGTACGAGACTGGAATAGAAGGGAGAACCGATAGAGGTACTGAAAGTACTGAAAGTACCGTTAGGTGGCTTGCGGAGTATGGATGTAGATGTAGATGTAGATGAGGGAAAAATGACTGCCGCCTGTTACAGCACCAGATGGTGAACTGCAAACCTACATGACTAACACAGGTCAACATTGCCCACAAGATGCAGGAAGGGTGTCACGGGCCACCATCTACTATTCAAATTGGGTACCGGCGCTACAAAACGAGCACAGTCCGCCACCGTTCATCAGCAGCCCATGCTTTCTGGTGGCGACACCACTAAAAATTGAGGCATTTCAGTAGTGGGACTTGAAATCCCTAGTCTGGCTGCTGCTGCTATCCGACCCATGGTGAGGATGAAACAGAGTGTTGCAGTGACTACATTACTTGATCTTGGGTGGTGGATTTGGATTTGATAATGTACCTGATCCGCAATACAGCATTCTTCCCTTGTGGTGGTCAGACGTGATCGACCTTAATGAAATATGTTTTTCAGTCGAGGAAGTATTCTGGAACTTTCTCAAGTATGTTATGTATAAATTATCTTAAGACTGCGTTATTAAATCCATCAGTACAAGGCGTCCTCGACAGGTATGAAATCAGATATAATCATCCGAGGGGGGAAGGAGGTATTTTGGTGGCACGAGACTACCCCTAGAAACTCAACAGTGGTGGCCTTCGTGAGGTCCTCCGCTCTGTTAAATACGGCGCTATGTTATTATGAAGAGGATTCGAGAGCCATCTACGACGCTTTGTAACCGTCATAAAGCGCCGTATTAGGTTAGATCTGTACCAGTAATTCGAAACCTAATAGATGTGGAAAATTTGGAGGGTGCCATTTTATTGCTAGGTAAGAGACAGCAACTTTACCTAACGCGATAGCTTTAGAGCTAGTCACTGCCATTCACATTTTAGGTGGTAGTATATCTTAACGACTTTCAGTTCAGAGTGTTCATACATATGTAGCCTACCTGGGTTCTGTCCCAAAAATTCCTCTCTGATCAGAGAATTAAATGTGGCAAGTGGGCTGAGAAGTGTATGGGAATTTGCGTTGAGGAGGTAAGCGTGTTATGGCAGTCCGCGTAGTTGTACAAAAACACTGTGCCAGGGTGGCGTAGTGGTCGGCCCATAAGCTGTAAATAACCTTTCGCTCTGTGTATTTTGTCTCAGAAACCGTCGGAAATCCAGTAAATATTGTTAAAAACTGTATCCAGTTCATTGAGATATCGCGCTGAACAAGTCCTGTCTGACGTATGACGTAACCATCACCACTGTCATATAACCTCACTCAATGAGCGTAGAGCTTTGGGGTTCAAGTCATGGCACTGCAATGAAGTTCGATGATTAGTACACTTCTTCTAAAATTGCTGACCAAACCAAGTCGGCAAAAATTTCTCGCCAACTGGCTATCCGCGATGTTCGCCACGGTAAGGTGTATTAGTGATCTTCTTGGACGTAGGAATGTGGACAACGCACTCTTAGTGTTAAACGAAACTTCCTGGACTTTTGGCAGTAGGTAGCAAAATATGAGACCGCGGTTGTATAGGGGAAAGTGATTAGGAAGAAGAAAACATCCACTTCCAAGGCAAGAAAAACAATGCAAAGTTTTCTAAGAAAGGGAGATGCCAGAAATAGATTATAGCACACAGAGAGAGCAGTTTTCGTGTAAATTGCTTTCCTGGTTTCAAATATTTGGAGATCATTGATGATTGGCGTCTAAATTTCTGTACATTGTGCATGGACGTAAGTGCGACAGTGAATGTCAAAACAAGGATGAAGAATGTACTATGATGCAGATGATGTGTGATACAGCATAATAATGTTAAAACTCAAGTAGAGGAGAAATTTATGAAATTAAGAGCCACGTGGAGAAAGTAGACGGGAAAATATGGGTATCACTAACTTTTACTACATAGGAGCGTTAAGTTAACTTTAAAATTTTAAGGGTCATACTACATTGCCAGTTTGATCGTTGCATTGCGACTGACTTTACGTAAGCTATTTGTTTAATTACCGCCGTTTCTAACTAGTAAGAAAGTCCGCGAGAAGATGATATTTATCTGACGGAGTTCCCTATGATCACTGCATAAGATTTTTCCTTTAATGTCCTCAGATTGTAATTGTAGATGGATTTCTTTGCCCAGCCTGATTAAGAGCATCTTTACTTAGTTATCACGATTCCATATACAGTTTATGAATTCCATAAACGTTGGTTCTTAGCGCCGCCCTTAGGCTATGTCTGTAGCGAGTGTCTTGTGAAGGAAGATCACATCAGGTACGGGAGACACGTCCTCTCTAAATCGAACGCTTTGTAAACTGTGTGGCTGCGGCTCTCTGCAGGATGCCCTCCGTAACGATGGTCACCAGTTGCGCATCATATGTAAGTGGCCCACCTCAAGGAAGACGGACAACGACATCCCAGGTTCGAGTCCTGGTCGGTGCACACATTTTAAACTGTCCCTGTTGATGTGTATCAACGCCTGTCGACGGATTAGGGTCCTCATTTAATTATCATTTCACTCGTTTAGATGACTAACTGGTGACACTTTGTAAAGGTGCCACACTGCAATTAAGCACCTCACTATTCACCGACAGTGGGAGCTTCCTGTACAGCATGGTACGATGGCACTAGGAGAGGCATGGCAAAACATACAGCTTTTCCCAAATAGGAGTTCGGACACGTTTCATCTCAAGAGGTGGAATGTGAGACTGTCTTTGGAGTTGTAATACAAGTAGGTTTTTGAGATTAATCGAATTCCTTCGACAAGTTGCCACCAAGCTATGGGTGTCACAAACGCACGCTATTTCCCTCATTTCTTATCGTCTCTCCCCCCCCCCCCCCCCCACCCCCTACCCCCTCTGATTTCTCTAGTCTCAAGTGGTTAATATTCCACTCTAGTCTGCTAGTAGCGGAAGTCAGGATTCCTGTTCTCTCTATCCTATTGTGTTGCCACCGAAAATTAGTGTATAGGCGAGATGAGCTGCAAACAATGACTTGTCCAGTTGGTGGGAAAATCGTTCACGCTACGTCATTTGCTAGCGAACGAACGTACGAGCCTTCTTTGGTACAGCCAAAGAGAATCTAAAAAGAAAATGGTCGTGGTCACTCGACTTTTAGTTTCGGAAGAAGATGTACCTCAGCATCGGGCGTAAGCGCTACAGGGGTGAGACTCTAATACGAGCAACATGATTCTCACAATTGAACGTAGACGATTTCAGGTACTGATGGGCGGAAGTGCTGATTTCAGAGGGACCCCCACTACTTGGTGGTAAGCGTTACTCTGGGAGTGCATGGTACGTTTGATTAGGTTTTGCTCACTTTGATACACGAATCTTTCATGAAATAAATTTCAGTACGTCGGTAAATTTCTGATTCATATATCATTGCGGATTAGCTTCGGCCGGCCAATGTCGCCGAGCGGTTATAGGCGCTACAGTCTGGAACCGCGTGACCGCTATGGTTGCAGGTTCGAATCCTGCCTCGGACATGGATGTGTGTGATGTCCTTAGGTTAGTGAGGTTTAAGTAGTTTTAAGTTCTAGGGGACTGAAGACCTCAGAAGTTAAGTCCCATAGTGCTCAGGGCCATTTTTTTTTGTTTTTTGTTTTCTTTTGTTTAGCTTCTCGTATTCCGGTGCTTTTTTCCTGTGAAATGCATATACAAATGCTTCACGGATGGCTTAGACTTCGTTTTGATGCATTATAACCGCCTCAGTCGTAATATAACAAGCTATGCATTTGTTGATGATGTTATGTGATTATGTGAACTTTGACCTGTAACTATTGGAAAGGAATGTATTCAAATTTCTTTTGCCTCTCCCCCTTCTCCGTTGTCCACGCATACGAGAATTGTATATTGTCGATACCATACGGGAACGATAATAATTTGATGTTGTAGTGTGCATAGGTCAATGTTAATTAAACTGTCTTGGTACTGAGCATCCTAAGAAATGCTTTAAATGACTGTATGTGATGTAGATTAAGCATTTCTGTTCTGAAGCTACTACATTTGCGTTCCTAATCAATTAATATAGCGTAACCAGTACCAGCACTTGCAAATGTATTGATTTTTGAATAGTGGATACACTTAATTTAAGTTCATAATGTAGATACACATTTATATAACTCCTCCTCCTTATGAATTGACACCGCGTAGCTAAAGAACAACGAAGTGGAGAAGTTTCAGGGCAGACAAGGAGTGGCTCAGTACCTACGCAGAGAGGAAACCATTCACAAACTGGAGGAGGAGGTAGAGGGTGTCACCAAATCTTTCGATAGGCTGTGCCTGTAAGAGAAAGGAAATGATCAGAAGAATTGGACATATAACTAAAATATACTTAGACAACACAGGAAGCGAAGAAATGATAAACAATATGTACTTTCAACGTAGGTAGGTAGACATCCCTGTAAAACGAAACGCAGTACTCGTATAACAAAGCATGCGTAACAACAAATTAGAAGACCTTAGAGAGCCCCTCCCCTTCATAAATTCTGAAAACAACGATAGAAACATAGTTTTGGAGGAACAGCTAAAAGTTGGTTTCCACAGGATGAAGTTCAGTGATCACTCAATGATAAAACAGACTTTCACGAACTGAACTACGGTGGTAAATTTTACGAAGTGTTTGAGCTTAACGCCCAAGCGAATCATTCCAGCAATCAATTCTTCTGATATTTCAAACAGCAAACACATTTCTTCATATACATCCGAAGCAGTTATAACGTGATTTCGAATAATACACAATATTTTAGACGTATGAGGCTCGATCTTTGGCTTATTTATAAATGTACGTTGTTTACCAAATGCGTCGGTGCCAAAATCGATGTCGGATGGTTAGTGAATTGCAATACAGTTGAAAATAGTTTAGGAAATTTAAAGTTTCAACCCACAGAACGGTAAGTATCGTCGCATATTTAACTTCTAATTAGAGGGACAAAATTATATTCTGTGCCACGTTTTCTCTCTCTCTCTCTCTCTCTCTCTCTCTCTACTTCCCCATGGGAAAAATATATTAAAAACAAAGATTCCAAGACTTACCAAGCGGGAAAGCGCCGGTAGACAGGCACAATAAAATAACACGCAAACACACACACAAAATTTCTAGCTTTCGCAACCAACGGTTGCTTCATCAGGAAAGAGGGAAAGACGAAAGGATGTGGGTTTTAAGGGAAATCCCTGGAGCGGAAAGACTTACTGTAGGGGGAAAGAAGGACCGGTGTACACTCGCACACACACACCTATCCATCCGCACATACACAGATACAAGCAGACATTTGTAAAGGCAAAGAGTTCGGGCAGAGATGTCAGTCGAGGCGGAAGTACAGAGGTAAAGAAGTTGTTGAAAGACAGGTGAGATATGAGCGGCGGCGACTTGAAATTAACGGAGGTTGAGGCCTGGCGGATATAGAGAAGAGAGGATATACTGAAGGGCAAGTTCCCATCGCAGGAGTTCTGACAGGTTGGTGTTATTGGGAAGTATCCAAATAACTCGGACGGTGTAACACTGTGCCAAGAGATGCTGGCCGTGCACCAAGGCATGTTTAGCCACAGGGTGATCCTCATTACCAACAAACACTGTCTGCCTGTGTCCATTCATGCGAATGGACAGTTTGTTGCTGGTCATTCCCACATAGAAAGCGTCACAGTGTAGGCAGGTCAGTTGGTAAATCACGTGGGTGCTTTCACACGTGGCTCTGCCATTGATCGTGTACACCTTCTGGGTTACAGGACTGGAGTAGGTGGTGGTGGGAGGGTGCATAGGACAGGTTTTACGCCCTTAAAGAGCGCATTTGGACTAAACTACATGGCCAGCTCCTTTTGCTACCTTCCTTGCTGCCCAAACTTCCCTCATTCTCTCGTTGTGTTTCTGTTTCCGGTCCTCTGTCCATGCTTCTTGTCGGCTTTGTGTCTTCGGCTTCATCTTGGTTGCCTTTTTGGCTGCCAATATATCTTTCATCTTCTGGCTGTCATCTTGCTTGCGTTCTTCAGTCCATTTTATGCCTGTTCGTTTGTCACATTGTATCTCATGTAGTTTACATTTCTTAATAGTGTTTCTGAATTTTATTCTGTCGTTTATTGTGTCTGCTGTTATGTTGAGTTGGTTCAGGTTGTTTTCTACCTCTGCCACCCATTTGTTGTTTCTAGTTGTTACCCAGCCAAAGATCTGTTTGGTCAGCCTGTGTGATGGCATTCTGTATAGGTGTCCTTAGAATCGTAGTCTGCGTTTTCTAATCTTTTCTGTGATTGTCTCCATATGTTTGTATAGTTCCGCTGTAGGTTTCTTGATCTATATTCCATTGTTTTTAGTTGCGCCAAATATTTTCCTATGTATTCTTCGTTCTACTTTTTCTAATTGTCTGATACGTGTATGCCCTAGGATTAGTGTGGTCTCTGCTGCATATAGTGCCTCGGGGAGCACGACCGTGTCGTAATGGCATAATTAGGCTTTTTGTGAGATAGACTTCTTGTTGCAATGATTCCACACTAATTTGTATGCCTTGTCCATTTTAGTCTTTGTTATATATATATATATATATATATATATATATATATATATATATATAGAGAAAGAGAGAGAGAGAGAGAGAGAGAGAGAGAGAGAGAGAGAGAGAGAGAGAGAGAGAAACCAACTCGTTCTTTCGCAAAACGAATGTCTCACGTTCACTAAAGTGCAACTGAAACTGAAGCGACAGACGTCGAAATACGTTTTACAATAAATAATATGTTAATAATAATAATTTTCCTATCGAGGGCTGTCGGGCGGGGTAGTCGCGCGGTCTTGGGCGTCTTGGCACGGTTCGTGCGGCTGCTCCGGTCGGAGGTACGAAACCTCCCTCGAGCATGGGTGTGATGTGTGTGTCGTCTTCAGCGCAAATTAGTTAGATTAAGTAGTGTGTAAACGTAAGGACCAATGACATCATTAGTTTGGTCCCATAAGAACTTACCAAAAATTTCCAACAAATGGCTCTGAGCACTATGGGACTTAACTTCTGAGGTCATCAGTCCCCTAGAACGTAGAACTACTTAAACCTAACTAACCTAAGGACATCACACACATCCATGCCCGAGGCAGGATTCGAACCTGCGACCGTATCGGTCGCGCGGTTCCAGAGTATAGTACCCAGAACCGCTCGGCCACCCCGGCCGGCATAAATTTCCAAATTTCCTTTCGAGGGGGGGGGGGGGGGGGAGGGAGCGGAGGGCAATTGTTATGCATAACAGTTTCAAATAAACTTTCGCTATTTGAATATGAATTGCTATTCATTCATTTCACACAGTCATGATTTCGGTATTACAGTCGTTCTGAAGTGAAAATCGAAATGTCACAAATATCTGACATGCCTAAATGACATGTCATCGTCGAAGTAATAACAATATGTGTATTCTTATAAACCAGTCGTCTTGTACTAGTTCATAGGACCAGGTATATATTTTACTTAGATGATGACTCATCGTTCAGGCATTTACGACGTGTTGAAACATTTTGGCTTGCTACTAAGAATGGCTATAAATCGGAAAATAAGTTTGTGTGAGAAAAATGAAAAGTAATTTACATTGAATTAAACAAGAAGTTTATTTTTTTTTTCAAACGAACACACTGCCATTTCATTTAACTACGACCCATGGTTTCCGCCTATATACTATTTTTCAAGTGACTGAGTTTCTGTCGTTAATACGTATATATTGCAGGACATCAAGCACAAAATTGGCCATAAATGTAAAAAAAAAAAAAAAAAAAAAATTCGCTCCCTACGAAATGCCAGATATAAAATCATCTTCTAGTAAAAAGATCGGTAAATAATAGTAGGGCACATCATATGTGATATTATTAACTGATCTTTTTACGAGATGATGATTTAACATCTGGTATCTCGTGCGGAGCGAATTATTAAAAATTATTGTATTATTACTGCTCAGCAACATCAAAAACAAGTTTACTGTTGCCCGTCACTGTTTATTTATATCCAGAATGCGTTTCGAAGGCCATCATCAGGTGGATTTCCATGTGTTAGTACAACATGTGTGTGTCGTGTTATGACTTTGTGATAACTTGTGACACTGTCTCCAGAAGTTAAAGACATGACAGTTTACAAGTGGTACATTACGGCACACAAAGGAGCCTGTGACCAATGGAGACAGCGTCGTAGGTTACCCCAAAGTAGTGACACAACAGACACATGTCATACTAACACATGTAAATCCAACTGATGACGGAGTTCAAACATTCGAAAGTCGTTTTGGATATAAATAAAGGCCGGCCGGGGTGGCTGCGTGGTTTTAGGCGCTACAGTCTGGAACCGCGCGACCGCTACTGTCGCAGGTTCGAATCCTGCCTCGGGCATGGATGTGTGTGATGTCCTTAGGTTCAAGTAGTTGTAAGTTCTAGGCGACTGATGAACTCAGACGTTAAGTCCCATAGTGCTCAGAGCCATTTGAACCATTTTAAAAATAAACAGTGACTGGTTACAGGAAACTTATTTTTTCATTTGATGTCAATAAGAGTCACTGCAAGGCTAAGCTAAAATGTTCGTACTTGAAGTAATAACAGTTTAAAAGTGGAAATTTATTTCAAAAGTATTTTAATATAATTGATGGGGGAATTATTAACTGAAATATTCAAAATTATACTGTCGTTATGTCGTAATAGATGCTCATCCTTCAAGAGGCAATAACGATAGAAGTAGTTGAAACTTCAAATAAAATGAAACTACGACATCTTTGTTTCTCTCTCTTGCTCCGCAAATTTCTCAGAACTAAAGCCAGGTGTGTAACACCAACAGATACACAAGTACAATTGGACGGATTTATAAGGCAGAACAGGCGCCGAGAAGGAAGGTGTAAATGTTATCAGATTTAATCCACATACACGCTGCAAATAAGCAGTAAAACCCCGCGCGAAAGATTACCGTGGTAAAGCAGATTACAGGAAGACTTGTTGGTCGAGCTGTTTTGGGTACAGGAGGGTAGAGTGGATGGCGAGGGTTAAAAGGAATACTTGATTAAGAAGATTGAGGGAGAATTAACGGGCAACTGGATAAGGCAGCATGAAACACGGCGGCGCCCAAAGCACGCGCTGTTCCCAGAGGCGTAAAACGCCAGCGGCGCGACGTCGCTTGGTGTGGGGGGAGAATGCTTCTGCTCACAGCCTCCACGGACGCTGCTGCGGCGTCGGCAGCCGAGCCCAGCCAGTGCGGCAGTGTGACGTCAGCGGGCACGTGTGCGCATGCGCGCCTGCCGTCGTGACGGACGGCGCCTGGAAGTCCGCCGGCGCACTAAGGAAAGTAATAAAGAACTCCGCGCCCCCTGGAATGTAATTAAAATGAAAATATCTCATTCTAATGTTTATTTGAGAGCGCCGCGTTTCGCTTTTTTCACGGCCTCGTCGTTTCTCGTGGAAGAGCAAGCACTGTGCTTGGAGCTAAGACAGCGCGTGCGCTTGTTATAGAATTCATTTCTGTGATGTTCCTCTAAGGTTCTTACGCAGCTTTCTTCGCCCTCTTCTTTGTTAGCGTTATTCAAGAGCACGCCAAAACACGAGAGAAATTTTTAACTGGAAGAATGGAGCTCGGCACTTTCATTTTTTTATAGGGGGAATTCATTGTGTTTCCTTTTTGTTACAGACTTTCTCTTCAGGCTAAATAAGTAACGCTGATGAACCAATATAAAAGTTCGCTCCCTTCGTGTATAAAGCAGCAAATTATTTAACTTGCTCGGAAAACATGGAAAACGTGAAAGGATTTATCCCATTGAAAAACTATATTACAACGTACACCCTCTTACCTATTTAGCACTTATTTTTCATTTTGGAGAATGATTATCGTTCTTGAAATTTCGTCGTCTGTGGAAGACCATTTTCTTATAATACCATCGTAAAGGACTGTGAAAGAACCATCAAACCGAGAAACTACATACGCACGGAAAAGTATTTTCCCCATTTGCAACTAAACAGAACATATACTGTTCACAAATCCCATGAATAACTTCCAAAAAGCCAGTCTTGACCGAGAGATTCATGTTCGTTAAATATACTTTTGTTATCAATAAACTGTTGGACTGTGGCTGACAATTCTGGGAAACAGTAATTTCTGAGAACAGTTGACGTTCATGGAGTTACAGCACCCGATCTATTCACCACCACCGCCAATCATCATGGTATGAGGGTCTGAGAAATACTAATTTACCTGTGAACTTTGTGTATTATGTGAAGACATCTTACACACAAAAGTAATTAATAATCTCATGTGGTATTAAATGGAGAAATGAAGAAAGCGATCTTTGTATGATTATATACAAAAATCTTTTAATGCGTAGATAACATTTACGTAAGACAACAGAAATATGATAACTTTCGTTGGTTTCAGTTGTAAGTTACAGCCATTCTCAGATCGTGCATATGTTAAATTGAGATTGAACTCAAACTCGATGTAACATCAATGACCTGCGACCGGTACCAGTATAATATAAACCTGACCCAGTTGTATTGTTGATGTTAGCACCAAATTCTTTATCCATGTACCTTTCTAGACAAATACATCTCACTCCCTGATCATTATTACACGTACATCAGTTTGTGTTTAACTTGTATCTAATATATGTATGACCTGAAGATGGTTTTCACCTATGACAGGAAGTACTAGTCATTCTATTTTATCTGTCTTGTATAAGTGAGAAATAGGCATTAAAAGATTTTTGCACATGTTTTGTTTAAATTTTAACAAATAAATTCGTATAATTTAACTATAAGGTATTACAGCCTGTGATGCAACTTTTTAAATCTTAAACAATAATTTCTGCGTCAGCAACGTAGTTTAGGGACTGAATTAACAAAGAGTTAGTTGTAGCACGCATTACCCAGAGGCCTATTTGTTGTTATATCTGCTACTAGTGGAACTGTGTATGGAATCCGTCGTTTCCACCATCTACTCTGTATGTGGACAAAAGTAGGCGCTAAACGCCAAAGTCAGCGACAACCGATCGAACAGTATTGTTTCCCACTCTCACCATCGATGGCCTGGCCCACGTCACCGGGCATTATGGTTAGCAGAGGATTACCGGTATGTGACCGAGCAACGTGATCAGTTGTAACGTCCAGAGAAAGGACACTCAACCCCGCAAAGCTTGGCGAAAGTTTCTGAAGATAACTAATACAATTTCGCCCTACAACACAGGCGACTGTACAGCCAGTACGGTCAAGCGGATCCCACTCGGATGGTCTCACTTGCATATAGGCTGAGACCGGATTGGTTCAAATGGGTCAAACGGCTCCGAGGACTATGGGACTTAATATCTGAGGTCATCAGTCCCGTAGAACTTAGAACTACTTAAACCTAACTAACCTAAGGATATCACACACATCCATGCCCGGGGCATGATTCTAACCTGCGACCGTAGCGGTCGCGAGGTTCCAGACTGAAGCGCTTAGAACAACTCCGCCACAACGGCTGGATTATATGCGTCATAAAAACCTTAAAATATGCAGGCGAATATGCATGAGAAATGCTTAAAAATGCATTAAAAGTTTCAAAATATGCAAGATCAAATACTAAAAAAAACATGGTAGTTACTGCGTGCATTACATCTCAAAGTCTAACCTGTGCATTTCAATTACGAGGAAGAGTGTCGGCCACGTGAAGAATTGGTACATTTAAAACGCTGATATCATTTTCTGAATACTTTCTGGTAGAGGTTAGGAAGGGGTCATTTCTGTGATTGTTTCCTAAAAATTTGCTTTATGTGGACGCCTACAGTGTTTCAAGAATTGTTCTTTCTTTGCAATTGTTGATGGAAACAAGAGAATGCGTTGCGATACAATCGATATGTACAGGACCAACTTCGAGATATATCGCACGTGTGGGAGCACGCTCAACAATGCCGTAATATTTTATTTAAAAAACAATACACAATCGTGAAATATTTAGAACAGCATTAACTTTAAATAAAACTATCGGGCCAAAGCATCATTTACAATTCATTTTACATTTTCCTACTATTGTAAACATAAACGACCAAGTACTGCTCCAAATTTTCGGTAGTAAGATTGTGTCTTCGATCACGCAAAACATTTTTATTAGCAGAAAAGGACCGTTCTACAACAACTGAGGTAGCTGGGCAGTATTTAAATTTGGGCGCTTAGTTGGAACTTACTGTTTCTGGTAAAAAAATTCACCTGTCCCATTAATGAAACAATCAATTTTGGACAGGAGTTTAAAGCCTGGTGTATTGTTTAAAATATTTTCAAACTCCTGTTCTAGTTTTCTTCTCAATACCTGTGGCAATGAGGAGTTCACTAGAATAATTTTATTCATTAACTGAGTAGATTTATTCAACGCCAAACCTTAGTTTCAGGCTTTTTAATAATTCCAAGTTCATGGGAAAAATGAGTGCTAATCGCAGGAAGGTCTACCGGAATCATTAAAAGCTTCCTTGCACTGACAAACTGCCAAACCTTCTGCACTATCGAAGTCGTTTACTACCCCTCTAATGGCCTCGGAATGTTCATTGTAAAACAACACAGCTTTGACTCACGTACTCCAACGAGCTACCTCTAGTTCTGGAGGTAAAAGCACATGTGGTAGTTTCTCTTTGTAGTGCAAAATTGTTAAGACTTTTGTTGCCACTTGATGACAAACTGCCTATAGGCTTCTGTCTCGGGTTCTTTGGCCGACGCTGGTCTGATGATTTTACTGATGTTTCGCCAACACGAGTGGCTGGCATTGTCAAAGCTTAACCCTCCATTGGTAGTGGTGAACTGGAGCCGAGCCCGCGGCCGCAGACTATATGTACCTGGAGCGCCAACGGCAGAGGGCTTCTCCGCGGTCATTTCCGGTGCGGCTCTCCTCTAGCTGCCTCCGACGGTCGTTCGCTGCAGTAAAGGAAGCCAGGATCCGTTTACCTTAAGGCTTTCCTCTTTCTTGTTGAAGGTATTCTCGTGTTTCTGTATTTCTTCAGCTTCTCTGGACAAGCGGATGTGATAGTGCTTCTCTACAGCCGGAACTTCCGTGTCGGTGAATTTTATTACGTGGTCGGTCTCACTCCGTGCTTGCTCTGCCACGGCCGATTTCTCCACCAGCAACAACCTGTAATGTCGCTTATGTTCTCTGATCCTGGTGTTGATTGTTCGTTCAGTCATTGCGACATAAACTTTTCCTCATGTGCATGATATGCGGTATACTCCCGACATTGCAAGTGGGTCCCTTTTCTCCTTTGCCAGTCTAAGACACTCTTTTATCTTCCTTGTCGGTTTGAAAATCGTCTTTACGCCGTGTTGCGCAATATACGGCGGATTCTGCTGGTCACTCTGGGAATGTATGGGAAAAAGGCCGTACCCGACATTTCTCTTTCTGATTTCTTACTTCGCTGAGTGATTGCCTCTGTTACACTTCTAATATAATTCGTGGAGTACCCATTGCACCTCAAAACACTTTTCTTGTGTTGTATTTCCCATCTGAGGTGCAACTTCTCAAATATTCGTCCTGATCGCTTTACGAGCGTATTAATCATTCCTCTTTTCTGGCTCGGGTGGTGGTTTGATAGTTTGTGCAGGTATCGGTCCGTGTGTGTCGGTTGTCGGATCAAGTTGTGTCCCAGGTTTTTGCCATCCCTTGTGACCAGCACTTCTAGAAATGGAAATTTTTTTTCTCCTTTTCTACCTCCATGGTAAATTTTATGTTGGCACGGAGGCTGTTCAGGTGTCTTACGAAGTCACCGAGCTGTTTTTCACCATGGCTCCACACAACGAAAGTACCTTCGACGTATCTGTACCACACCTTAGGTTAACAAGTCGCGAAGTCCAGTGCTTGTGCTTCGAAAAGCTCCGTGAAGAACTTGGCCACCATTGGACTAAGAGAGCTACCCATGGCGACACCTTCCAACTGTTCGTAGAAATTGCCAAACCACATGAAAAAGCTCGTGGTGAAACATGCATGGAAGTGCTTTGTGATGTCTTGCGGGAAAATGGAACCGATGTGCTCCAGAGAGTCACAGAGTGGCACTTCCGCAAACAAAGAAACCATATCAAAGCTGACTAGGATGTAGCTTGGTGCAAGTTTCAGTTTCTTCAGCTTCTCAATGAAATGTCCTGAGTCTTTATGTATGTGTCGCTCTTCCCCAGATGCGGCTGAAGCAGAGAGGCCAGGTGTTTTGTCAGTTTATACGTCGGTGAGCCAGGAGCGCTAACAATCAGTCGCCGGCTGCGGTGGTCTCGCGGTTCTAGGCGCGCAGTCCGGAACCGTGCGACTGCTGCGGTCGCAGGTTCGAATCCTGCCCCGGGAATTGATGTGTGTGATGTCCTTCGGTTAGTTTGTTTTAAGTAGTTCTAAGTTCTAGGGGACTGATGACCTCAGAAGTTAAGACCCATAGTGCTCAGAGCCATTTGATTTGATTTGAATTTGCAATGTAACGGCCACAAATGGCTGTACTTTCGTCAACTGAAATCCAGATAACATTGTCCGAGAGTTCATTGAGCATTTCTTTCAGAACAATTACGTACATTGCCGACATGTAATTTTTACACAATAGTGATTCACCTGGTATATTTTTATTTAATCAATATTTGCGCAGGAAGCCTTTGAGGATATGGTTTTAAGTTTGTGAAGAGGAATATTGCTTGCTATGAATGCTTCACATAGATCCACGTTAAATCGACTTTTTTGGTTACCTTTGGACAAATCCCTGCCACTGCAACTTGCTGTTGTCAGAAGTTATTGTCGTGGTCCTTTCTTCTGCATTCCTGCGATACAAAGACTTGTCTCGACATGCTCATCTATTAGAAACTTTTTTTTTATTTGCACGAGACATTTTTCTCACAAACTCGACAGTATAAAACAATCCCGTCATATGTAAATGTTCCAGGATGGTCAGCTACCCACGAAACAATGTTTCTTTTTTCGGCAGAATGGCACACAACACTTTACGCATACATGTCGTAATCACTTTCAACTGTGTACAGGTAAATAGAAAGCTAATCTGACGCACTGGACATGCGACGGGAAGCTTGCGTAGTTTAATTGTTGCCGACGGGTACTGTATGGCAGCGGAGGGGATTAACCGGGGTTGTGTGCGCAGGAGCATTGACTCTGCCTGTTCCTGTTCCTCTTCTGTAATGATTTCGCTTGGCAGTCGCCTCTCGGTTAGTCACTGAACGCACTTCTAGGTAACGGTCAATCTGTGAGACATCAAATCTAAATCGAGGTAGATACCGCCGTTCTAAATTTTTTAAATATTGTGAACATAGAGCGGAAATATGCATCGTCACTAGTTTTTAGTTAAAATACGCAAAAACCGGTGAAAAGGAGCCATATATGCAAGTGCGTATGCACATCCAAATGCATATAATCCGGTCTCTACTAATGAATTTTGTTTACGTACCACTACACCTTAAGCTTCAATGTGACGAAGCCTGCAGCCATTTTTCCTTAGCCATGAGGAAGAGACAAGAGCCTTTCTGGTATCCCTTGACGGTTGCTTGCTCTTGCGAACGTGACTGAAGGAATTGCCAACCAAGTGAAGGAAACAGACTAATGTCGAATGAACGCCATTCCTGCGGCTTCGCCTCACAGATGTGGTTCTCTAGTGGTTAGTATCGTTATTATGTTCTTGACGTTAGCTGAAATAGGTAGTTAGTGCGACACTGAGAAGAGAAACTCAGTTTCACCAACTCATATGAAGATGACTGGAAGGTGCATGGTTGAAATATCATTTCCGCAGGTAGACAAGAATCAGCTGCAATCCCGAAACTTCATTTGAAATTTCTTAATAAAATTTTTACTTGGACTGGAATATCTGGGAAGATGAAACTTCTTAATTTTATTCTGAAACTGCTGACTGAAATGGAAGACAAGTGAACTTGCTTAAACTGCTGAGTGACTTTGACTAAATTGTCTCTTTGCTTGTCTTTATCGTTTCTACACTGACCTACGGAATTGGCCCTGACAAACAGAAATCAAACTTTTCCTATTCTTTAATTACCCGCAATATTCAATGATAACGCAATCTGACTGCTTTAAAATTAACCCAGAAGAATGGCTCTGAATACGAGGGAATCCTAACTATAACCTATAACTTCGTAAGTCACTTACCTCATAAAAATCTTCATTACACGAACTACTGCAATGCAGTAAGCGCCAATAGAGACAGCTAAATAAAAGATTCTAACTACTGAAGGGTCTAACCTGTAAGATGCAAGAGGTTAGCAAAGGAAAGATTTTGTTGCAAAGTAAACAATGTATTTACAAAATTTTACCTTAATCAAGTGACAACCAGTTCAAAAAAAAGTATATAATCATCAGTAATAAATCTACGTGACGGACACTCATTCAGACCGTCCGCTCGTGCTAATACTGCAAACCTTCAACACTGATAATTATTAACCTCTAACCTCCATCACTGCTCACTACTTGCTCCCAATTTCTACCACTGCTGGCTAATGATATCCCACTTCCATCAGCGCTGACTGTTAACTTCCAACTTCAATCACTGCTGGCTGTTCACCTCCGAGTCCGACCATCCACAGAGTCTCTATCAGAGTGCGCACAGCGCTGTCAGAGTTATTAATGCAAAGCGCTACATATCGCTACTAACATACAAACACATAAACAGCCTACTTACACATTTAATCAATGATTTAATGTGCCGCTAGAGTATTGAAAATTTTTTTGTGCATTTTATCAGCCACTGCCCAGTGTGAGGACTTCTTAAGCTCTGTTTACAGAAACTGGATTAGTTTATAACATACTGCAGTCACTACTGATTGGTCAGGATGATTACAGGAACATGGTTAAAATATGGTGGTCGGATAAAATAATGTCCTTTCTCTTCAAACGTTGCTCGAGGATATCGTTAAAGTGACGTCGGCATGGATTTAGAATTTTGCGGCGGTATAGCTGAGCAAGCCAAAGGACTTGCCGCAGTGGTAACACCGGTTCCCGTCAGATCACCGATGTTAAACGCTGTCGTGTTGGGCTAGCATTTAGATGGGTGACCATCCGGTCTGCGAGCGCCGTTGGTGGCGGGGTGCACTCAGCCCTTGAGAGGCAAACTGAGGAGCAGCGACTACGGTCTCGTAAACTGACATACGGCCAGGAGAGCGGTGTGCTCACCACATGCTCCTCCGTACCTGCATTCACTGACGCCTGTGGGCTGAGGATGACACGGCAGCCGGTCGGTACCGTTGGGCCTTCGTGACCTGTTTGGGCGCAAGGCTTTTTTTATATATGCAGCTGAGCCCAATAGAGGGCGCGATTGTACCTGCGCTAGCGCGACGGTTGCGGGATCGAGGTTCCAACGAGTTCTATGGAACAGCAACCGCCAGAGCGGCGTGCCCGTGACTGCATTTCAGCGACGGGCACCCGTTTTACTCGCTGACGTCTTATGAAGTGTAGTCTAATGTGATGACAGTACACCAGTAGTTACTAGCAGTGCCTAAGGCTTTGTGGAACATTTCTGTTGCTAGACTAATAATTACTGAAATCAAAGTATAGTTTCGTTTTTTTTAATCATCCTCGTGGTTCTAAATCGAAGAAGTATTTTAGTTGTCTGTGGCACCTTTTATTTATTGCGAGGCTAACAAATTTTGTATTCAATACATTATGCAAAACATAATGCACATCACCACTCCAATACCATTCCGTGACACGTAACTGTGAGTTCGAGATAAGAGAACAAACGCTCAGAATTCTTCTGAATCCTCTTACGAGCATAATCCCATATCCTTTAAGGACAAAAGAATACGCCAGGATTCACGCAAATGAGTGGCGCATTGTCAAAAGGAAATACATGTTCTGAGCTTCCTGCAGACACAGTTCTGCTCCGGTACGGATAACAAGTGCATCACCGAGCGGGAATGGAATCGTGTGGTATCAGGGACCGTACCCCAGAGTAGAAGAAGCCGGGACAGTACGATTGTAGGGGACAAAACTAAATTTCATGCGGATTCACATAAAAGGCTGTCGCTCTATGGACCAAATACACTCATGTTCCGAGAAAACGGAACACCTTGACCGGACAGAGATAGGATCTATATATTCACAGTACATGTACATTAGCATGTTCTGAAAAATTTGCCGGCCATTGTGGCCGAGCGGTTCTAGGCGCTACAGTCTGGAACCGCGCGACCGCAGGTTCGAATCCTGTCTCGGGCATGGATGTGTGTGATGCCCTTAGGGTAGTTAGGTTTAAACAGTTCTAAGTTATAGGGGCCTGATGACCTCAGCAGCTAAGTCCCATAGTGCTCAGAGCCATTTCACCCATCTGATTAGCATTTGAAACAAGTCGGTCCTCTGGTTAAACTTCGATATCGCGGCCCAACACCTCCTACCGCTAAAATTTGCTTGCAGCACTCGCCATCGCTATAAAACGAAGGTAATGGATCAGTGCGAGTTGGACAGACGTCCAGGATGCCCCGCAGATGTATGCGCGACCTGGCTGTAAAATCAGTGGGTTTGATAGTCGGCGCATTATTGGTGTGAGAGACTGTGATACATCCATTCGGGAAATTGCTGCTCGTATTGTAGGAAGTGTTTTGGCAGTGCAGCTGATCTGTGCAGAATGCATCACGGAAGACCGTAGAGCATGACGAGATGGGTCAGGTCGTACCACGAACGCTACTTCCCCGAGATGATCGACACCGCATCCGGATGCCACTGCAGGACAGATCTGCGTCCTCCTCGACTCTGGCGCTACAGCGTAACAGTGTAACACATATTCCTCTATCAGGAGTGGCAGTCCGTCGCCGTTTATTACGACATGGGTTACGTACGCGTCGTCCATTTCTCCGCCTAGCTTTGACGAATTTCCAAATAAATATTAGACGGCATTGGTGTATGGAACGACGTCATTCGGTAAAGGAGAGAGAGTTTTCGGACGAATTCAGGTTCTGCTAGTTTGAAAATGATGTTTCGGATCGCCGCAGACAGGGATGCGGCATCACAGTGACTGTATTTTGCAGAAGACATGTAGCGCCAGCTCAAGGCCTTCTGGTGTGGGGAGCTGTTGCGTACAAACACAAATCACAGTTGGTGCATGTCCAGAACACTGTGACCAGTGTGACGTACATGAATGACATCCTGCGTGCGTTAGCCATCACTTGCTGCACAGCACCCCAGATGCCATTTTTCAGCAAGACACTACACGGCCACATGTTCCTTCTTGGTGTAACAGGATGTCAGCTTTTCACTTTGGCGCATCAGATACCCAGGCTTGTAGCCAGTCGAAAATGTGTGGGATATGGTGAAACTACGAGTGCAGCACTGTGATCCATTGCCAATCACCACAGATGAACTTTGGAACCAGGGAATGCAACGTAGATGGCAATACCAGAGGATGGCATTCTCGCCTTATACGTATCGATGCTCTCACGCACGGAACCTTTTATCAGGGTCCATGGAAGACCCTCTGCCTACTAGGCAACAGGACACGTCCTGAGCCTAGGGGAATGAAATGCTAATCATTTCTGCAGAACAAACTAATGTAGGTGACCTGTGAACATGAACATCCTATCTCTAGTCATTCAAGGACCTCTTTTTTTGTGAAAATGAGTGTACAATTTTGCGTCTAGCTGTAGTGAAATGGTATCAACAATTTGACCAAGGCCACACAAATGTTGATGATGCTAATACGGAAGGACGGCTATGGACACCGAGCACAGACTACAGTGTCCAAGCAATCGAGGGTCTGCTTCAGAGCAATAGAACTGAAGGTTTTGCAATTATGAAGGTATTCATATAATGATTCTGGAATGGCTCGATGGCAAGGAGCAGATTTCTGTCGTCGAGGTATTCAGCGATTGGTAGAACGTTCCACACACTTGATAACTATGTTAAAAATTAGTGACATATATCTGTGTCACTTAGAAGTGTAGTGCAGCATTTAATGAAAGTATCTTGGCCTACCAGAATAGCGTCTAAGTCTTTTAGGAGTCTCCTTGTAGGTTTCCTTCTGTGGTATTAGTCTCTTCCTGGATTCTCAGTCTACCAAACATACATTGGAGGAATTAAACGACGCCTCTCTCTTACTCACGTTACTTGTGGGTTACACAGTAGACCGTTACTCGAAAACTGATTTCAAAAGACTAATTCTTCCTAGTACAGTTCTCCAAGCATTAAACATGGATACGTGTAGAGTCACCGTCAACACATAAAGGTAAGAGATCATTGGCCAGGTTACCTTCCAACATTAATTCACATAGCCGAAGTCGAGAAATGGAGCCGTCACTAGTGAAAGCCGCATCTTGTTGGTCATTGCCAATATCAGATAATCTACGCTGTGATATATTCACTCCATCCATTTTCCCGGTGGTGGTATTAACTTTAATCTATCAATTTGAATTAAATGCACTGGATCACGGGTTCATGGCATGAAGTTGGGTATGAAGTGGCGGTTGTAGTGTAAGAGCATGTGTACATCCTATCCTTTGACACCACGCGGATTTACGTTGATCCTCTAGACACTGAAACGTGAGATCCGGATTGCGAGCTCAGCTTCAAAATGTTTCAGATGGCTCTGAGCACTATGGGACTTAACATCTGATGTCATCAGTCCAATACAACTTACAACTACTTAAACCTAACTAGGGCCATCACACACATCAATGCTCCAAGCAGGATTCGAGCCTGTGACCGTAGAAGCAGCGCGGTTCCGGACTGAAGCACCTACAACCGCTCGGTCACAGCGGCCGGCAGCGCACCTTCACTTGTGCTTGTTTGAAGCAGCTTACGCGCATTCGCAATTGGCGTGACGTAATTGCCTTACAGGCCATATACATATGGATTTCATGAATAATGTATACGGTTCACGACATGCACAGCTAGCCCTTACCACTTAGCTGTAAGTTTAAATAAGTGCGACAAGGTGGTAGCACACTGCAGTAGACTTTTGACGTTCGCTTGACATAAATCCCGTTAGGCACTAGCACACTCCACAGATAAGCCCGCTCACTCACTTTTAGTAAAATTAGATCTGACATGAGTATATGTTATAGTTACACTGATAGAAAAATGATATTTTGTGGGATTCTGTAAGAGATATAGAACATTAATTTAGGGATTTCATCAAATAGTAATCCATTTGAGGCGCAGAGAATAATAAAACTCATCATCGCCGATTGTGAGACTGTAGCATTTATTTATGCTTCTAGGATCTGCTGATCTTATGGTGGATCAGGTTTATCTATACTGTTGGCCCACATTGTACGTCTACCTGAACAGTAACGAAAATCTATCTTACTGGTTTCTGTGATATTCATTTAAATATGGGAGACGAAGACGGTGTGCTTTGGGATCTTATGGCTCTCAGCGCGTCATTTGTATTGTAGACAAGTGACTTCGTTGGTAGATAAGACTACTTGAATTTAATTAAATCCGTGAACGGCAGTTTGTGTATGGAGTCGTTGTTTACTGTGCAGGAATAGGCTTTCTTGTGCAGTGTCAGCATAAACTTTGCTGAACCTGTTTTAAGTGTTAATACATCTACCTCTACATTTATACTCCGCAAGCCACCCAACGGTGTGTGGCGGAGGACACTTTACGCGCTACTGTCATTACCTCCCTTTTCTGTTCCAGTCGCGTATGCTTCGCGGGAAGAACGACTGTCTGAAAGCCTCCGTGCGCGCTCTAATCTCTCTAATTTTACATTCGTGACATCCTCGGGAGATATAAGTTGGGGGGAGCAATATATTCGATACCTCATCTAGAAACGCACCCTCTCGAAACCTGGACAGCAAGCTACACCGCGATGCAGAGTGCTTCTCTTGCAGAGTCTGCCACTTGAGTTTGTTAAACATGTCCGTAACGCTATCACGGTTACCAAATAACCCTGTGACGAAACGCGCCGCTATTCTTTGGATCTTCTCTATCTCCTCCGTCAACCCGATCTCGTACGGATCCCACACTGATGAGCAATACTCAAGTATAGATCGAACGAGTGTTTTGTAAGCCACCTCCTTTGTTGATGGACTACATTTTCTAAGCACTCTACCAATGAATCTCAAACTGGCATCCGCATTACCAACAATTAATTTTATATGATCATTCCACTTCAAATGGTTCCGCACGCATACTCCCAGATATTTTACAGAATTAACTGCTACTTGTGTTTGTTCCGCTATCATATAATCATACAGTAAAGGCTCCTTCTTTCTATGTATTCGCAATACATTACATTTGTCTATGTTAAGGGTCAGTTGCCACTCCCTTCACCAAGAACCCATCCGCTGCAGATCTTCCTGCATTTAGCTACAATTTTCTAATGCTGCAACTTTTCTGTATACTACAGCATTATCCGCGGAAAGCCGCATGGAACTTCCGACACTATGTACTAGGTGATTCATATATATTGTGAAAATAAATGGTCCCATAACACTCCCCTGTGGCACGCCAGAGATTACTTTAACTTCTGTAGACGTCTCTCCATTGATAACAATGTGCCGTGTTGTGTTTGCTAAAAACTCTTCAATCCAGCCGCACAGCTGCTCTGATATTCCGTAGGCTCTTAATTTGTTTATAAGGCGACAGTGCGGAACTGTATCGAACGCCTTCCGGAAGTCAAGGAAAAGAGCATCTACCTAGGAACCTGTATCTAATATTTTCTGGGTCTCATGAACAAATAAAGCGAGTTGGGTCTCACACGATCGCTGTTCCCGGAATCCATGTTGATTCCTTCAGAGTAAATTCTGGGTTTCCAAAAACGACATGATACTCGATCAAAAAGCATGTTCAAAAATTCTACAGCCAATTGACGTCAGAGATATAGGTCTATAGTTTTGCGCATCTGCTCGACGATCCTTCTTGAAGACTGGGACTACAAGTGCTCTTTTCCAGTCATTTGGAACCTTCCGTTCCTCTAGAGACTTGCGGTACACGGCTGTTGGAAGGGGGGCAAGTTCTTTCGCGTACTCTGTGAAGAATCGAATTGGTATCCCGCCAGGTCCAGTGGACTTTCCTCTGTTGAGTCATTCCAGGTGCTTTTCTATTCCTTGGACACTTATTTCGATGTCAGCCATTTTTTCGTTTGTGCGAGGATTTAGAGAAGGAACTGCAGTGCGGTCTTCCTCTGTGAAACAGCTTTGGAAAAAGGTGTTTAGTATTTCAGCTTTAAGCGTGTCATCCTCTGTTTCAATGCCATCATCATCCCGCAGTGTCTGGATATGCTGTTTCGATCCACTTACTGATTTAACGTAAGACAAGAACTTCCTAGGATTTTCTGTCAAGCCGGTACATAGAATTTACTTTCGAATTCACTGAACGCTTCACGGATAGCCCTCCTGACGCTAACTTTGACATCGTTTAGCTTCTGTTTGTCTGAGAGGTTTTAGCTGCGTTTAAACTTGGAGTGAAGCTTTCTTTGCTTTCGCAGTAGTTTCCTAACTTCGTTGTTGAACCACGGTGGGTTTTTCCCCTTCTCATAGTTTTACTCGGCACGTACCTGCCTAAGACGCATTTTACGATTGCCTTGAATTTTTTTCCATAAACACCCAACATTGCCAGTGTCGGAACAGAAATTTTCGTTTTGATCTGTTAGGTAGTCTGAATAGAAAAGAAAATTACCTGGAAAAGACAGGCGCAAGGGAAGTAGGGCCTCCCATATTTGATCTGTTGCCTGAGAAAGTGAGGAAATCAAATGAGCGTGACTACAAGCGAACGTTAAACAAAGAAGTTTATAATAAGCATTAGTTGTGTGGGTGCAACGTAAGTACGACTGATATTCACCGGGAAGTTAATCTGTTTACTAGTACATGAATTAGCGATCCTGTACATTTGTCCAAAAAAATAAAAAAGGACAAAAACTTCCCACTTCCTTAAAAATGCGAAACGGAAAGTAGCGAACGCTTACACATTATTTCGCTCTTGTATGAAACTGTACTTAATTACGTACTAAACAACAAAATTTCACAGAAAGAATTCTTCTTTTTTTCAGGCAAGTTAACAAGGGTAACTGTTGTTGATGAGGGTAACTGTTTAACAGCAGATGCTATTATTTCCGCACAAAATTTGTGAACGCGCAGAATATATACCTACGAGCCGCAGTTGTTCATGCAATTCAGTAAGACACCACCCTGGTTGTACCAAATGGCGAGAAATTCAGACTGTGTATAGGTTTGAAAAACCTGGGTTTTATTAGCTGAGGCTAGTGCGCGCCGCCAATCCTTTGTTACAGTAAGCCTTTGGCATACTTCAGCGACCACTGTGCAGCACAGCGGTTGAATCTTGTGTGTCAGAGGGAGAGAGGGTATTTGCTTAATCACCAAGACCGCGTTGATGGTACAAAACCTCTATGAAAACAACTTCAATCTTAAAGTGTTCCGGGAGCCGATGAGATGGACAGCTGTAGAGTCGGAATAGTCGTTAGCTTGTATCCTCTGGCGAACTGTCACACCTCAGTTGTTGTATAAGGGGTTTTACCAGGGTTGACCTTTATATCCTCAGTTGGTCCTGGGCGAATCCAATGCACAACACTACTACTGCATTGACACCTACTCAACGTAGAAATACTTTTATTTTGTTCTGAGTCATCTGACTGGTTTGATGCGGTTTGCTAGGAATTCCTCTCTCGTGCTAAACAGCGTATCTCAGAGTGGCACCTGCATCCTACGTCCTCAGTTATCTGCTGAATACATCCCTATTCATTTCTTCCTCTTTAGATGTTGCTCTGTTTAGCTCTTTCTATGTATATTATTCTGTAATGTCTACACATATTACATATCATCCCGTCCGTTCTTCTTGCACGATTTTTCCATATTTTTCCTTCCTCACTGCATCTGTAGACGAAATCTTCTTCCCTTGTTACTTTCTCCAGCTATTTTTCTTATTTACTAACTTCAGTTATGTTTTATTATGTAGATAATACAAACTTCGTCTGTTGCAACTCAATTATTTTGTTTGTACCAAACACGTTTCGCCTGTAAGTGCTAGGCATCTTCATTAAAATATTAAGACTTATACAGGTTGCTCCAAAAATACTTTTACAACTCTGGAACAAGTTGCTTAGATTGAAACAAGTAAAACGTTCAGATAAACCTGTGTCCGAAATGTTCGAAATTCCATCGTTTTCGATTTATTAACGAAACTTCAAAGCTTGGGTGATTGGAGCTCATCAACACCTAAACTCAAAATAAGTGCTCAAAGGGTTCTCCTCCTGCTTCGCAACACGAAAGCACTCGCCGAACCACGGACTGCCGCATACTTTCAAATATTCCCTAATGGTTTCGAATGTTTTCGCAGGCTTCCATGAAGTATCAATGAATAATTTCTGCATGCCGGAGGTCTCCTGGATAGACCATTTGCTAAGATGCCCCCAAGAGATAATCCAGAGATTTGAGGTCGATGTAACGTCTGGGCCAGGAAACTGGTCCTCCTCCATCTGTCCAGCTTTCATGCTGGATACCAGCCAGTGCATCTCGAACGCTAGACTGAAATGTGTTGGAGCTCCATTATGCATAAACGACATGTCCCTTCATTTCTACAGAGCCGTGTCTCGTGGTATGCCTTGGAGGACGTTCTGAATAAAGTTCTTTAGTGACAGTACCTGTAAGATGTGCGGTGAGAACGTATGTCCTTACCAGACCGGCACCTACAATTCCATTTCAAGCTTTAATCGTAAACTGATGCTAATATCCAGCCTGTACCATAGCTTGAGGACTGCGATCGGTCCGTATGTGTTGGATATGTAAATTTTTTTATTCCATTGCTTCCAACTACTGTCTTATCTCTAAATAAAATTGAAGAAGCAAACAACGGAATGGCAGTCTGTGCAACAAACTGTCGGCAAAAGTTCTCCCTTACTACGCGACCGGAAGGCGTAAGGCTCTGCACACACTAAGAGGATGACATAGATACAAGCGTTGTTCGTTAAGTATAATGCATTCTTAACTTGGCGATGTACCAAATGACAGGGCCTCTTATCTAGCGCTGTCTTCTTCCACAGCAAATAAAACGTGCTGTTCGTGGTCAAGTATACCTACATTACATAGTCTTCTCAGTTAATGTCTGTGGGGCTTCGGATACTGACTCGGCAACTTGGCGATACACAGCACCAAAGATTGGACGATTGCGCTGTCTTCCGTTTGGCAACATCGTCTCATAAAGCTGTGCAGCCACGTGTTCCTTACCATTTCCATGGACGTACAGCCAAAATCATGGGCGCCTCCTCACGAAATGAATATTGTTCCATGTTTGAAGACAGCACTTTCAGTTAACTCACTACCCGTTGCACGTGTACACAATGGACACGTTAAAGACAGACGAAGACGAATAACAGATAAAAAAAAAAGTCTTGCTGGCGACAAAACGCCATCTAGGATACAACGCCATCTAGGATGCGGTGTGTCTGACGGGTACATAGATAAGTGAAGTTTCTTGGTTGTACATGGAAAGCTGTTGAACGTCAACAGTCATAATTAACGCGAAATGAAAGACTTTCCAGACACATGTGTACTGAAATTCTCCTTGTTCTCATGTAAGGGATCTAGCTTCAAAGTTTGTAAAAATATTTTCAAATATTCTTTATAATTATGAACGATTTGTTATGAGAATTTTAGTGATTGTTAGCAGCTTAATTACAATCACTAAAATTCTCATAACAAATCGTTCATAATTATTGTTAACAGTTTATTTCTCCCCCATGAACCATGGACCTTGCCGTTGGTGGGGAGGTTTGCGTGCCTCAGCGATACAGATGGCCGTACCGTAGGTGCAACCACAACGGAGGGGTATCTGTTGAGAGGCCAGACAAACGTGTGGTTCCTGAAGAGGGGCAGCAGCCTTTTCAGTAGTTGCAGGGGCAACAGTCTGGATGATTGACTGATCTGGGCTTGCAACATTAACCAAAACGGCGTTGCTGTGCTGGTACTGCGAACGGCTGAAAGCAAGGGGAAACTACAGCCGTAATTTTTCCCGAGGGCATGCAGCTTTACTGTATGATTAAATGATGATAGCGTCCTCTTGGGTAAAATATTCCGGAGGTAAAATAGTCCCCCATTCGGATCTCCGTGTGGGGACTACTCAAGAGGATGTCGTTATCAGGAGAAAGAAAACTGTCGTTCTACGGATCGGAGCGTGGAATGTCAGATCCCTTAATCGGGCAGGTAGGTTAGAAAATTTGAAAAGGGAAATGGATAGGTTAAAGTTAGATATAGTGGGAATTAGTGAAGTTCGGTGGCAGGAGGAACAAGACTTCTGGTCAGATGACTACAGGGTTATAAACACAAAATCAAATAGGGGTAATGCAGGAGTAACTTTAATAATGAATTGGAAAATAGGAATGCGGGTAAGCTACTACAAACAGCATAGTGAACGAATTATTGTGGCAAAGATAGATACGAAGCCCACACCTACTACAGTAGTATAAGTTTATATGCCAACTAGCTCTGCAGATGACGCAGAAATTGAAGAAATGTATGATCAAATAAAATAAATTATTCAGATATTGAAGGGAGATGAAAATTTAATAGTCGTGGGTGACTGGAATTCGGTAGTAGGGAAAGGGAGAGAAGAAAACGTAGTAGGTGAATATGGTCTGGGACAAAGAAATGAAAGAGGAAGCCGCCTGGTAGAATTTTGCACAGAGCGCAACTTAATCATAGGTAACACTTGGTTCAAGAATCATAAAAGAAGGCTGTATACATGGAAGAACCCCTGAGATACTAAAAGGTATCAGATAGATTATATAACGGTAACACAGAGATTTAGGAACCAGGTTTTAAATTGTAAGACAATTCCAGGGGCAGATGTGGACTCTGACCACAATCTATTGGTTATGACCTGTAGATTAAAACTGAAGAAACTGCAAAAAGGTGGGAATTTAAGGAGATGGGACCTGGATAAACTGAAAGAACCAGAGGTTGTACAAAGTTTCAGGGAGAGCATAATGGAGCAACTGACAGGAATGGGGAAAAAATACAGTAGAAGAAGAATGGGTAGCTTTGAGGGGTGAAGTAGTAAAGGCAGCAGAGGATCAAGTAGGTAAAAAGACGAGGACTAGTAGAAATCCTTGGGTGACAGAAGAAATATTGAATTTAATTGATGAAAGGAGAAAGTATAAAAATGCAGTAAATGAAGCAGGCAAAAAGGAATACAGACGTCTCAAAAATGAGATCGACAGGAAGTGCAAAATGGCTAAGCAGGGATGGCTAGAGGACAAATGTAAGGTTGTAGAGGCTTATCTCACTAGGGATAAGATAGATACTGCCTACAGGAAAATTAAAGAGACCTTTGGAGATAGGAGAACCACTCGCATTAACATAAAGAGCTCAGATGGAAACCCAATTCTAAGTAAAGAAGATAAAGCAGAAAGGTGGAAGGAGTATATAGAGGGTCTATACAAGGGCGATGTACTTGAGGACAGTATTATGGAATTGGAAGAGGATGTAGATGAAGATGAAATGGGAGATACGATACTGCGTGTAGAGTTTGACAGAGCACTGAAAGAGCTGAATCGAAACAAGGCCCCAGAGTAAACAACATTCCATTGGAACTACTGACGGCCTCGGGAGAGCCAGTCCTTACAAAACTCTACCATCTGGTGAGCAAGATGTATGAGACAGGCGAAATACCCTCAGACTTCAAGAAGAATATAATAATTCCAATCCCAAAGAAAGCAGGTGTTGACAGATGTGAAAATTACCGAACTATCAGTTTAATAAGTCACAGCTGCAAAACACTAACACGAATTTTTACAGACAAATGGAAAAACTAGTAGAAGCTGACCTCGGGGAAGATCAGTTTTGCTTCCGTACATATTTTGGAACACGTGAGGCAATACTGACCCTGCGACTTATATTAGAAGAAAGATTAAGGAAAGGAAAACCTACGTTTCTAGCATTTGTAGACTTAGAGAAAGCTTTTGACAATGTTGACTGGAATACTCTCCTTCAAATTCTGAAGGTGGCAGGGGTAAAATACAGGGAGTGAAAGGCTATTTACAATTTGTACAGAAACCAGATGGCAGTTATAAGAGTCGAGGGGCATGAAAGGGAAGCAGTGGTTGGGAAGTGAGTGAGACAGGGTTGTAGTCTCACCCCGATGTTATTCAATCTGTATATTGAGCAAGTAGTAAAGGAAACAAAAGAAAAATTTGGAGTAGGTATTAAAATCCATGGAGAAGAAATAAAAACTTTGAGGTTCACCGATGACATCGTAATTCTGTCAGAGACAGCAAAGGACTTGGAAGAGCAGTTGAACGGAATGGATAGTGTCTTCAAAGGAGGATATAAAATGAACATCAACAAAAGCAAAACGATGATAATGGAATGTAGTCGAATTAAGTCGGGTGATGTTGAGGGTAATAGATTAGGAAATGAGAAACGTAAAGTAGTAAAGGAGTTTTGCTATTTGGGGAGCAAAATAACTGATGATGGTCGAAGTAGAGAGAATATAAAATGTAGACTGGCAATGGCAAGGAAAGCGTTTCTTGAAAAGAGAAATTTCTTAACATCGAGTATAGATTTAAGTGTCAGGAAGACATTTCTGAAAGTATTTGTATGGAGTGTAGCCATGTATGGAAGTGAAACATGGACGATAAATAGTTTGGACAAGAAGAGAATAGAAGCTTTCGAAATTTGGTGCTACAGAAGAATGCTGAAGATTAAATGGGTAGATCACATAACTAATGAGGAAGTATTGAACAGGATTGGTGAGAAGAGAAGTTTGTGGCACAACTTGACCAGAAGAAGGGATCGGTTGGTAGGACATGTTCTGAGGCATCAAGGGATCACCAATTTAGTATTGGAGGGCAGCGTGGAGGGTAAAAATCGTAGAGGGAGACCAAGAGATGAATACACTAAGCAGATTCAAAGGACGTAGGTTGCAGTAGGTACTGGGAGATAAAGAAGCTTGCACAGGATAGAGTAGCATGGAGAGCTGCATCAAACCAGTCTCAGCACTGAAAACCACAACAACAACAGCAGCTTATTTATATCTTGCTATTTGTATTTAATGTGTGATGGTGTTTCTTGCTTACATTAATTTTTGTCCTGTATGTGCTATATGCACAATGTATAAGTTCCTTCCAATAAACATTTCCTTGCGTGTAACCTGTACTATAGTGCACTGTACAAGCTTTAGACCTGACTGAGGGATCATTCGATTTGTGGAAATGGAGAGTGGAGTAAGGTGCTCGGGTCTGAATGGACGAAGGAGGAAGTGTGGATGGTGGGGCGCTATGTGTGTGCGTCTGTGCTTGTATGTGCATGAGTATCTGATGATGATAATGATGATGATGATGATGAAGTGTGTGCGTGTTTGTGTGTGAGGGAGTGTGATATTTTGTATTTTTTATTTTAATTTATACTGGACTTCTGTTATTGCTACTTTGGTTATTTTTATTTGTGGCATTCCGTATGAAATACTCTCCTTATAGTGTGAGTATTCCCTCCCTTTGTTGTTATCCCATAAGATTGCCATCTCTATTGTTATCCTGTTCTCATGGTGATCTTTCTCTTATTAAATATTCGACATATGTGGAGTTGGTATATCCACTCTTCAGCGCTCTTATAATTGATTTTAAAATTTGTTTCAGTCATCCCAATATATTTAGAATTCCAGCTTTTACATATTCATTCAAATATTCCAGAACAGTTGTACACTCCTGGATATTGAAATAAGAACACCGTGAATTCATTGTCCCAGGAAGGGGAAACTTTATTGACACATTCCTGGGGTCAGATACATCACATGATCACACTGACAGAACCACAGGCACGTAGACACAGGCAACAGAGCATGCACAATGTCGGCACTAGTACAGTGTATATCCACCTTTCGCAGCAATGCAGGCTGCTATTCTCCCATGGAGACGATCGTAGAGATGCTGGATGTAGTCCTGTGGAACGGCTTGCCATGCCATTTCCACCTGGCGCCTCAGTTGGACCAGCGTTCGTGCTGGACGTGCACACCGCATGAGACGACGCTTCATCCAGTCCCAAACATGCTCAATGGGGGACAGATCCGGAGATCTTGCTGGCCAGGGTAGTTGACTTATACCTTCTAGAGCACGTTGGGTGGCACGGCATACATGAGGAGGTGCTTTGTCCTGTTGGAACAGCAAGTTCCCTTGCCCGTCTAGGAATGGTAGAACGATGGGTTCGATGACGGTTTGGATGTACCGTGCACTATTCAGTGTCCCCTCGACGATCACCAGAGGTGTACGGCCAGTGTAGGAGATTGCTCCCCACACCATGATGCCGGGTGTTGGCCCTGTGTGCCTCGGTCGTATGCAGTCCTGATTGTGGCGCTGACCTGCACGGCGCCAAACACGCGTACGACCATCATTGGCACCAAGGCAGAAGCGACTCTCATCGCTGAAGACGACACGTCTCCATTCGTCCCTCCATTCACGCCTGTCGCGACACCACCAGAGGCGGGCTGCACGATGTTGGGGCGTGAGCAGAAGACGGCCTAACGGTGTTTGGGACCGTAGCCCAGCTTCATGGAGACAGTTGCGAATGGTCCTCGCCGATACCCCAGGAGCAACACTGTCCCTAATTTGCTGGGAAGTGGCGGTGGTGTCCCCTACGGCACTGCGTAGGATCCTACGGTCTTGGAGTGCATCCGTGTGTCGCTGCGGTCCGGTCCCAGGTCGACGGGCACGTGCACCTTCCGCCGACCACTGGCGACAACATCGATGTACTGTGGAGACCTCACGCCCCACGTGTTGAGCAATTCGGCGGTACGTCCACCCGGCCTCCCGCATGCCCACTATACGCCCTCGCTCAAAGTCCGTCAACTGCACATACGGTTCACGTCCCCGCTGTCGCGGCATGCTACCAGTGTTAAAGACTGCGATGGAGCTCCGTATGCCACGGCAAACTGACTGACACTGACGGCGGCGGTGCACAAATGCTGCGCAGCTAGCGCCATTCGACGTCCAACACCACGGTTCCTGGTGTGTCCACTGTGCCGTGCGTGTGATCATTGCTTGTACAGCCCTCTCGCAGTGTCAGGAGCAAGTATGGTGGGTCTGACACACCGGTGTCAATGTGTTCTTTTTTCCATTTCCAGGAGTGTATTTATCTTTCTCTTCCGTAAAAGTTCTTAGTTTCCTTTGTATTGTTCTTTTGTCTCAAGGAATGTAATAGTTGTGTGATTTTTGAAGATTTACTGTGAGGTGGTTGTGGTATGTCACGGTGTACCAATTTTTGTTAAGAGATTTGAGTGTCAATTGTGATTTATCATAATATGTTTATATAACCGAGTTGTTATTAACTTTGATGTAACCTCTCCGTTTTATTTTCCCATTAATGGTTTCAGGTAGTCTGCAAACTATGTTGCTAGTGTATCCATTGTTTGGTGCAAAGCTAATTGTCTTGTTCAGTTCTTCCTGATAGTCCTCTGTGCTTAGAGATATTCTTCACAGTGTGTCCATCATATGCCTGTTGTCAATTTTTTCAGAATATAGATGATTTTAATCCTGATGTATTACCATATATGTAGCTGTTTCTCGTCAGAAAATGTTGAAGCTGCATCAGTAGTTTGGTATAATGATTTTGAGGTCGAGGTAGTGTATTGCCTCTTCTTTTTCTGTTTCCATGGTGAACTGAATGTTGCCGTCAACACTATTTATCGGCTTGGGTAAACTGTTTATGTATTCTTGTGGTTCATCTATGAGGCATTTAACGCCGCCTACAGATCCATAACCGTATAATACTTTATACTTTTTTCTATTATTTCTGCAGAAATTCTGTTTTCAATGTGATTCATCAGAATGTTTAAGAGACTGCTCTCCCTTTGGCTGACCTTCCTTTTACAAGATTATCGCTAATCTAATTTCTGCTACATCTCATTACTTCTGCCTTTCTATGTTTTACTCTCAGAGCAACTCTCCGCTAATCTGACATTTTTTGCTGAATACAGACTGAAATTCTCCTTAAAATTTACTGAGGACAGGAATGTCATCCACAAATCTTATCACTGATATCCTTTCACCCTGAATTATACTCCCACTCTTGAAGTTGCATTTATTTTCGTCATTACTCCTGCGATGTGCAAGAGCGAAAGACTGCTGAAGTGGTAGGAAACAAATAGGGTGATCAGGAAGATACTGGGCCAATAAAAGCATATAAAATTTTAACAACAAATTATTAACGTTAAGAGTCACCAAATAAAGTAATTGTAAACAATGTGGAAGCTCTTCTAGAGAAAGCGCCTTGCAAGGCATAATAAATAAGAAGGATATTACAGTTCTCCACAGAGAAAGTAATTTAGAAAGTCAATTGGTTACTGTTCTTTTACTAGTACAGACAAATAGAAAATAACATCAAATTTCAAATATTTAAAAATTATCACTCATATGTGCATTCATAATAATTTTAAAAAATGTCTTGAAAGGAGGATATAAGTTGAACATCAACGAAAGCAAAATGAGGATAATGGAATGTAGTCGAATTAAGTTGGGTGATGCTGAAAGAATTAAATTAGGAAATGAGACACTTAAAGTAGTAAAGGAGTTTTGCTATTTGGGGAGCAAAATACCTTATGATGGCAAGGAAAGCTTTTCTGAAGAAGAGAAATTTGTTAATATGGTGAATAGATTTAAGTGTCAAGAAGTAGTTTCTGAAAGTATTTGTATGGAGTGTAGTCATGTATGGAAGTGAAACGCGGACGATAAACACTTTAGACAAGAAGAAAATAGAAACTTTCGAAATGTGGTGCTACAGAAGAATGCTGAAGATTAGATGGGTAGATCACATAACTAATGAGGAGATATTGAATAGAATTGGGGAGAAGAGGAGTTTGTGGCATAACTTGACAAGAAGAATTGACAGGTTGGCAGGACATGTTCTGAGGCATCAAGGGATAACCTATTTAGTATTGGAGGGCAGCGTGGAGGGTAAAAATCGTAGAGGGAGACCAAGAGATGAATACACCAAGCAGATTCAGAAGGATGTTGGTTGCAGTAGGTACTGGGAGTTGAAGAAGCTTGCACAGGAAAGAGTAGCATGGAGAACTACACCACACCAGCCTCAGGACTAAAGACCACAACAGAAACAACATTTAAAGGCAACGGCAAATTATAAGTTTACAGTCAGTGGGGCCCCTCAAAATTGAACTTAGCGTACACGGAACGCCAGACTGGAATGTAGGCGAGGACCACAGAGAATAAGAAAAATAATTTTAAGTCAGAATTTGCCGTCAAGACCAATTACAAGTTGGAGACTGAAAAATGCCCGAAGAGAGTACTGGGAAAGGTTATTAGTTTCTTGAACCAAAGGGAACCGCCAAGTACAGTGTGTCTTTGAACAAATGCCTTAGCAAATTAATAAGCAAAAATGGAGCAGTAAATATATGATGCGAAAGGGAATTTGCAATCTAGATATTTAGATAAAATGCCTTCTGGCACCAAATTAATAAATCAGGTAAAATGCCCTGTACGAACAGCAAAAATATTTTTAAAATACAAATAGATCCTTGATGAACAGTTTAACAAAAAAGATTAACGGCTAACACCTTTGAGCGGACAGGAGCAATAAACACAAAATCGTAAAATTGTGCTCCCTGCCGCCGTTGGATAAGCAGCTGCAGCAGCAAGTCGTATAACCCTAGCTTACTTATTTGTTACATAGTTTAATTAATTTCTTTGCGTGTTTTTGGATACTTGCATTGTTTAATTCGTATATTTCGGGCGTATTATAGTATTTGAGGGTTGTAGCATCGCGCCTTAGTACCTGAATAGTGCAAATTTGCGTAGTCGTCTGTCTTCTGTTTTTGTTGTGAACGGCCAGAGTCGGTTGGTCAGTCAGTGTGCTCCCTGCCGCCGTTGGATAAGCAGCTGCAGCAGTAAGTCGTATAACCCTAGCTTACTTATTTGTTACATAGTTTAATTAATTTCTTTGCGTGTTTTTGGGTACTTGCATTGTTTAATTCATATATTTTGGGCGTATTATAGTATTTGACAGTTGTAGCATCGCGCTTTAGTGTTTACTTCGTAGATTCTTATTCAAATTGCGTGTGAGTTTCGTATAGGAGGTGCAATTTCGAGTTTTAGTTACTGTAATCGTAAATTCAGCAGATTGTAGCGCAGTCGTTAGGCATTTGTACAGGTTAGTTGATACATTCTTTGCGTGTTCCGCTTGCGTTATCTAGGCACCGACTCGTGTTTCAGTAACTGTTGTTAAACATCGATTAGAATGGACAGGGACTGCGATTGCTGTGTTCGGATGAGGGCTGACTTGGCATCCCTTCGCTCACAGCTGCAATCGGCGCTGACTTCGGTCGCGCAGCTTGAGGCTGTTGCCAATGGGCACCACTGTGGGGAGCCGGACTCGGGTATCACGGGGATGTCAACCTCATCCCGTCTGTCCCCAGATCGGTCTGCCGCTGTGGTTGCCCCGGTTGCTGCCCGCAGTGGGGCTGAGCCCTCGCCTGTGGTTGATTGGGAGGTCGTTCCAAGGCGTGGCAGGCAGCGAAAGGCGTCCCCGGAAGCTGACCAGAAAGCCTCCCCGGTGCGTCTGACAAACCGGTTTCAGGCACTGTCTCTGGCTGAGCCAGATGCAGCTGCCTGCCCTGTTTCAGAGGATCATTCTCAGCCTTCAAGGTCCGGGCAATCGCAGAGGTTGGGCTTACTGGTAGTTGGGAGCTCCAATGTTAGGCGCGTAATGGGGCCCCTTAGGGATATGGCGGCTAAGGAGGGGAAGAAATCCAGTGTGCACTCCGTGTGCATTCCGGGAGGAGTCATTCCTGATGTCGAAAGGGTCCTTCCGGATGCCATGAAGAGCACAGGGTGCAGCCAGCTGCAGGTGGTGGCACATGTCGGCACTAATGACGTGTGTCGCTTTGGATCTGAGGAAATTCTCTCTGGATTCCAGCGGCTATCTGATTTGGTGAAGGCTGCCGGTCTTGCTTACGAGATGAAGGCAGAGCTCACCATCTGCAGCATCGTTGACAGAACCGACTGCGGACCTTTGGTGCAGAGTCGGGTGGAGGGTCTGAATCAGAGGCTCAGACGGTTTTGCGACCGTATTGGCTGCAGATTCCTTGACTTGCGCCATAGGGTGGTGGGGTTTCGGGTTCCGCTGAATAGGTCAGGAGTTCACTACACTCAGCTGGCGGCTACACGGGTAGCGGAGGCTGTGTGGCGTGGACTGGGCGGTTTTTTAGGTTAGAAGGCCTCGGGAAAGTGCGGGATGGGCTGCAATGTCAAAGGGTGCTTGGCAATTACAGGACGTGCTTGGATCAAGGAACAGTCGGAATTATAGTTGTAAATTGTTGTAGTTGCGCTGGAAAAGTCCCTGAGCTTCAAGCGCTAATAGAAAGCACAGAAGCTGATATCGTTATAGGTACAGAAAGCTGGCTAAAGCCTGAAATAAGTTCTGCAGAAATTTTTACGAAGTCTCAGATGGTGTTCAGGAAAGATAGATTAGGCAGAATCGGTGGTGGAGTGTTGGTGTCTGTCAGTAGTGGTTTATCTTGTAGTGAAGTCGAAGTAGATACTCTGTGCGAATTGGTGTGGGTGGAGGTTATACTTAACAGCCGAATTAAGTTAATAATTGGCTCCTTCTACCGACCCCCAGACTCCGATGATACAGTTGCGGAACAGTTCAGAGAAAGTTTGAGTCTCGTAACAAATAAATACCCCACTCATACGGTTATAGTTGGTGGGGACTTCAACCTACCCTCGGTATGTTGGCAAAAATACTTGTTCAAAACCGGTGGTAGGCACAAAACGTCTTCCGAGATTGTCCTAAATGCATTCTCCGAAAATTATTTAGAGCAGTTAGTCCACGAACCCACGCGAATTGTAAATGGTTGCGAAAACACACTTGACCTCTTGGCCACAAACAATCCAGAGCTGATAGAGAGCATCATGACTGATACAGGGATTAGTGATCACAAGGTCATTGTAGCTAGGCTCAATACCATCTCTTCCAAATCCATCAGAAACAAACGCAAAATAATTTTATTTAAAAAAGCGGATAAAGTACCACTAGAAGCCTTCCTAAAAGACAATTTCCATTCCTTCCGAACTGACTATGCGAATGTAGACGAGATGTGGCTCAAATTCAAAGATATAGTAGCAACAGCAATTGAGATATTCATACCTCATAAATTGGTAAGAGATGGAACGGATCCCCCGTGGTACACAAAAAAGGTCCGAACGCTGTTGCAGAGGCAACGGAAAAAGCATGCGAAGTTCAGAAGAACGCGAAATCCTGAAGATGGGCTAAAATTTACAGACGCGCGAAATTTGGCACGTACTTCGATGCGAGATGCCTTTAATAGGTTCCACAACGAAACATTGTCTCGAAATTTGGTAGAAAATCCGAAGAAATTCTGGTCGTATGTAAAGTACACAAGCGGCAAGACGCAGTCAATACCTTCGCTGCGCAGTGCCGATGGTACTGTTATCGACGACTGCGCCGCTAAAGCGGAGTTATTGAACGCAGTTTTCCGAAATTCCTTCACCAGGGAAGACGAATGGAATATTCCAGAATTTGAAACACGAACATCGGCTAGCATGAGTTTCTTGGAAGTAGATACCTTAGGGGTTGCGAAGCAACTCAAATCGCTTGATACGGGCAAGTCTTCAGGTCCAGATTGTATACCGATTAGGTTCCTTTCAGATTACGCTGATACTATAGCTCCCTACTTAGCACTCATATACAACCGCTCGCTCACCGATAGATCTGTACCTACAGATTGGAAAATTGCGCAGGTCGCACCAGTGTTCAAGAAGGGTAGTAGGAGTAATCCATTTAACTACAGACCTATATCATTGACGTCGGTTTGCAGTAGGGTTTTGGAGCATATACTGTATTCAAACATTATGAATCACCTCGAAGGGAACGATCTGTTGACACGTAATCAGCATGGCTTCAGAAAACATCGCTCTTGTGCAACGCAGCTAGCTCTTTATTCGCACGAAGTAATGGCCGCTATCGACAGGGGATCTCAAGTTGATTCCGTATTTCTAGATTTCCGGAAAGCTTTTGACACCGTTCCTCACAAGCGACTTCTAATCAAGCTGCGGAGCTATGGGGTATCGTCTCAGTTGTGCGACTGGATTCGTGATTTCCTGTCAGGAAGGTCGCAGTTCGTAGTAATAGACGGCAAATCATCGAGTAAAACTGAAGTGATATCAGGTGTTCCCCAGGGAAGCGTCCTGGGACCTCTACTGTTCCTGATCTATATAAATGACCTGGGTGACAATCTGAGCAGTTCCCTTAGGTTGTTCGCAGATGATGCTGTAATTTACCGTCTAGTAAGGTCATCCGAAGACCAGTATCAGCTGCAAAGCGATTTAGAAAAGATTGCTGTATGGTGTGTCAGGTGGCAGTTGACGCTAAATAACGAAAAGTGTGAGATGATCCACATGAGTTCCAAAAGAAATCCGTTGGAATTCGATTACTCGATAAATAGTACAATTCTCAAGGCTGTCAATTCAACTAAGTACCTGGGTGTTAAAATTACAAACAACTTCAGTTGGAAGGACCACATAGATAATATTGTCGGGAAGGCGAGCCAAAGGTTGCGTTTCATTGGCAGGACACTTAGAAGATGCAACAAGTCCACTAAAGAGACAGCTTACACTACACTCGTTCGTCCTCTGTTAGAATATTGCTGCGCGGTGTGGGATCCTTACCAGGTGGGATTGACGGAGGACATCGAGAGGGTGCAAAGAAGGGCAGCTCGTTTTGTATTTTCGCGTTATAGGGGAGAGAGTGTGGCAGATATGATACACGAGTTGGGATGGAAGTCATTACAGCATAGACGTTTTTCGTCGCGGCGAGACCTTTTTACGAAATTTCAGTCACCAACTTTCTCTTCCGAATGCGAAAATATTTTGTTGAGCCCAACCTACATAGGTAGGAATGATCATCAAAATAAAATAAGAGAAATCAGAGCTCGAACAGAAAGGTTTAGGTGTTCGTTTTTCCCGCTCGCTGTTCGGGAGTGGAATAGTAGAGAGATAGTATGATTGTGGTTCGATGAACCCTCTGCCAAGCACTTAAATGTGAATTGCAGAGTAGTCATGTAGATGTAGATCTTTCGTCCACTGTGACAGCAAAGGGGGTAGAACAAGAAATAACGACAGAACGTTATGCTAACACCATAAAGATTGGAGCTCACCCTAAATGTAGCTCAAGAATTCAAGAATGCCAGTAGAAGCATACAGTTTAACTAACTGCGACGGTGTTTTAATAGAAGGGAAGATATGCCTTTATTAGTCACTACTTTCAAAAATTAATTAGTACGACAAGACGGCTGTTTGCTTTGCAAAGCACAGAAAGTGCACCTCCAAGATGAGGTAAACTTAGGACACCTTGTTAACAGGTTCAAATCGATCTCCAATGAAGGAGGTAGTTGCTCACCATAAAAGAAATGCCAAGCCAGGTTTCCGTCCGTCAAATTGTTGAGCGTTGAGCGACTGGTGGATCGAACTCACACAGGCATCCCAGCAGCGAAAGTCCTCAGGCGATGCTGCCGTCTCTGCCCCAGTGATCAGCTCGTCGGGAAGGTAAACACGTCCGCAGCAACATCAAACCCGGAGCAACACATTATACCTCCAGTAAGTCAACTCTCCTAACGTATGTCAACTATGTCCACATATCTCCGCTCGACGCCGCCGGCACAACCCCTGCAGTAGTGCCTCCACAGGTACACATCAACCGGGTTAAGACGCTCCCGCACAGCGGCTTCTATCAATATTGTACGCACGCGGCCCAGATTTGGATCGCACACGACTCAACTGCTTCCCTGTCCTATACCCAGTTAAATCCGTGCTCTTTGTTCTTGGCCTTCCATTCTCACTGCCATCTCTTGTTTCTTGTACATACTGTGTATTACCCTCTTTCTCTACAGCTTTCTCCACCTTTTCCCCGAATTTCGAAAATCATGCTGCACTCTGCATTTTCTAACGCTTTTTCCACATAAACAGATCTTCAGAACTGTCTTATTTTTTCTTCGTCTTGATTCCATGATCAATCACGAAGTAAAAACAGCCCCTCTGATGGCTTTTACTTCCAAGCATACCATACCAACCGTCAACCAACAGATCCTCAATTTTTCTTTTTCCATTTTTCCGATTATTTTTGTTTTTAGCAAATTGGATTTATGTGCTATTAAGTCGATTGTGCTATACTTCTCGTACTTACCAGCACTTCCAAGTTTTAAAACTGTGTGGATGATATTTTCGACTATATCCACATAGATTCTATGCACCAACTTGAATATTTGGTAAGCAGCCATTCCGTTATACCTTTCCAGAAATTCAAAACGAATGTTAACTGCGTTGATCACAAACCAAAGCTCTTTCAAATTCTCACTGGGTTTCCTGTGCCTTCCATATTGCCTCCTATTTGAGTCACGTCATCTGACACCGTATCGTAGTCGTAGCGCCATCAATGTACTCCTTCTCCCTATTCGCAATATGCTATGCGTTTTACATTGGAATTCCCATCGTATTCTTAACGCTGAGGCCTTACTTTTAATTGCATCTAGGGTTGTCTTATTTCTTCTGTATGCTTGAATCAGTCCTTCCGATGTACGATTCTTTTTCGATTTGATCAGATTTTTCCTTCAACCACATCGACTTCGATTTCTTAAACTTCATATTTATTTCATTCCTAAGTGTTTTCCTGTTTCCGTTGATTCACTGAAGTTTATCTCCAGTTATGCATCTAGGGTTGTCTTATTTCTTCTGTATGCTTGAATCAGTCCTTCCGATGTACGATTCTTTTTCGATTTGATCAGATTTTTCCTTCAACCACATCGACTTCGATTTCTTAAACTTCATATTTATTTCATTCCTAAGTGTTTTCCTGTTTCCGTTGATTCACTGAAGTTTATCTCCAGTTATGCAAGAGTTCTTATCCGTTAGCCTCCTTGTGCGTTTGCCTGTCCAAGTACTGCGATCAGCCGTTTCAAAGCTTTCCATATCTCGTATGGTATTCATTATCGAACAATAGATTTCCTATGAGAACTTCAGAAGTATCTCCACATTTCTTTGTACTTCAGTATCCTACAACTTTCCAGTTGATTCTTACTCGCAATTCTCTTAAGCTTCAGCCCACTCATCGTCACTACTAAACACAGATCTGAGTCTATATCTACTCCTCAGTGTGCCTTACAATTCAGTATCTAATTTAAAAATTTCTGCCTCGCTATTATGCAGTCCAGCTGGAATCCTCCCAGCTGATTGTGTGCCTTTTAGGATTTCCCTGAAAATTAGTTTCTTCCCATGCCTTCTTTGGCAAGGCTACTGACAGAACAACACCGGAGTACTTCGGCCACCATTTTTGAAGATTCTTCTTCATAATTTAAACAGTGGCGGTGGTCGAACTCGAGAATCAGTGTGTTTTGTTTGGTAATCGAAACATTACCTCAGTATTAAAGGTCCTTATTGATTAAAACCAATAAATGTACTCAAGGAGTCGTCAAACTAAACTTGTTTCTAATGATTAAGAGGAAGGCGGGACATTTCAGAATATGTTTCCTCTCTACATTCATTGAAAGCTACGAACTGTACTGTTGATAGGGTGTAAGTAGGCTGTTTAGGTTTTTTTTATTGGTAACGCCACATAGCGCTCTGTATAAAAAATCACTGGCTGTGCTGTGTGCAGTCAGTGGATGGTTGGCATTGTTGTAATACTCGCCATTGTAGTGTTGGGCAGCTGGATGTTAACAGCGCGTAGCGTTGCGCAGTTGGAGATGAGCCGCCAGCAGTGGTGGACGTGGGGAGAGAGATGGCGGAGTTTTGAAATTTGTAAGACTGGATGTCATGAACTGCTATATATATTTTCACTATTAAGGTAAATACGTTGTTGTTCGGTATTAAAATCTTTCATCTGCTAACTATGCCTTTCAGTAGTTAGCGCCTTCAGTAGTTAGAATCTTTTATTTAGCTGGCTGGCAGTAGTGGCGCTCGCTGTATTGCAGTAGCTTGAGTAACGAAGATTTTTGTTAGGTAAGTGATTTGTGAAACTTATAGGTTAATGTTAGTCAGGGCCATTCTTTCGTAGGAATTTTTGGAAGTGAGATTGCGTTGCGCGAAAAAAATATTGTGTGTCTGTTTAAGCACAGTCTTGTATAGTTTTTCTAAGGGGATGTTTCATATGTCGACCCTTAGCCGAGGATACGTCACTGGAATGTTCTGATTTTTTCCTTGTAGTTTGTGTAATTAGTGTAGCTTTTGTTTATTGCTAGCGCGTAATCATAGACAGAATTTCCTTTGTAGTTGCAGTCTTTCATTGTTGTATAGTAAAATAGTTGTGGCATGCATGTAGTTTTGCACGAAGTATTTCGCAGCTGCACTTGCAATTCACTAGATATTATTTTCAGTGCTATGTTAATGTGTTCTTTTATTTTTGCTCTTCAAATTGTGCTTTTTTGTGTTATCGCGTGAAATGTTGTGACAATAATGGCGTGTGAAAAACGTAATACTAGGCTCCAAAGTAAACTGAGAAATGAAGACGAAAGCAGTGTGTTAGCGCCACCATGTAATGAATTAACTAATGTTCAAAGTAGTAATTTCGTAATTGTGCATAGGGCAATGGAGCGGGTTGCAAATAATGGTGTAGACAGTGAAACAGTTAGTGAACAGGGAAGCATTATCGATCGATCGGTCGGTAACAGCTCGCCTCAGGATTCCGAAACGACAGGACACAATCTTGCAAATACTGTAGATTCAGGTTTTGCGTCCTCGCCGTTTCCTCAAATAAGTCAAGACACATTTTCTGTTTTTCAAACTGCGAATATTGCCAGTTCAAATGCATTGCCGAATAGCACTAAGGAACATGTTTCAGATACCAGTGCATTGTTATAACAATTAATACAACAAATGGTTCAAAAGCTTCAAAAGTTAGACACAATGGAACAAAATCTTCAAAAGTTAGACGCAATGGAACAAAGGCTTCAAAAGTTAGACTCAGTGGAACATACGCTTGAGCAAACATGTGAAGATTTAACTACTGAATTACATAAAATCGAATCGAAATATCAAAAAGTCTGTAATGACGTAAAAACACAAATTTGTGAGCATTTCCAACGAATTTTTTCGCGGCATGAAAATGCATTACAGAATCACGAAGTAGCCGTAAAAGAACTGCAAACTATTGTTCATGAAAATCATGAGACCTTGCAAGCTAAAATTGACTCAGTTGCATCTACCGATTCGGTTACGCAACTTGCAAAAACTCAAGAGAACTTAAAGGACACAGTAGATACTCTGAAAATTGGTTCAGAAAGACACATGGAGGAAATTAGTTCACTATCTGATAAAGTAGCCGAACTTTCAGATCAGTTCACTAACTTATCTACAAAGGTAGATGATGATCTGAATGACACAAAACCTGTAGCCTTCACTGACACTGAAGAGTATGAACAAATTAGAAAATTAAAACAGAATCAAAATCAAATCAACACACAGTACAAAAGATAAATGCGGGAAGTACAAGATCAGTTGGCTCAAGTAATACAAGAATTACATATTTCAGAGGACACTCGCGCCCCAGTACGGGAAGAGGGACATAGAAATACAGAACAACCACAAAATAATGACACAGGACATTTCGGAAATCATGAAAGAAATTGGCATGGTACACCGAATTTTCAGGTGGAACCACCGAAACGATGTACCAATGACCGACATGCGACTCGCCGACATGATGATTTTGACTATAAGCTGTTCATTACTACACGTAAATTCTAAACATTTAAGAATTCTGGCAACGACATTCATCCACAAGCGTGGCTTCATCAATTCTCTCATTGTTCTCCTCCTAACTGGTCATTAGGACACAGATTAGAATTTATGTGTGGCTACTTGGAGGATGAACCAGCTGTAAGAATGCGATCGGTCATTCACGATTGTCACAGCGAAGGAGAATTTTATCATGCCTTCCTCTCTGCATATTGGTCTCAAGCTACACAAGACCGAGTAAAACATTGGATCATGATGATGAAACACTTTGAACAATCTGAATTTTCCAGTCTTGTCAAATATTTTGAAGACATGTTGCATAAGAATCAGTATCTTTCAAACCCATACAGCCCTCAGAACTCATCCGCATGTGCTTAATCAAATTGCCTGAACATTTACGACACATTATTTTGATAGGACGTTGCAAAGACGACACTGAAACTTTTCAGCGACTTTTACAAGAACTGGAAATTGACACTGACAATCTCGGAACGCAAAAACAGAAGCACAGCAATTACAGGTCATATCCGTCACAATTCCGCTATGAAAGAAATAACAACTGGACACGACAAGGCTATTCTCACAACACAAATCGTGACTAAAACAGACTCCACCCGTATGACAACCTCTGGCAGAGTAATAGTTACAGAGAAAGATCGTATTTCCATAGTAATGAATATTACACAGACAATCATAGAAACAGACAATATGGCAACCAGAACTATTATTATCACAGGAGACAGAATAACTTCAGACACAACAGTCCACCGTGCCGTGATAATTCCGGGAGAAATTCTCCACCACTTAACCGACAAGAAAGAAATTACAGGAACTACCGACATGACGACAGACGATATTATCGTAACGACAGACCTGAATGTCATCCGAACTGGCGGGATTCAAACAGAGCTGGGCCCTTTGGGCAAGGTGGATTTATAGAAGTTAGGTCTCCTAATCCCAATAACTGCACACGCCAACAAAGAGACAATGACTCGCACCGCAGGCAGTCGCGTGCGCCGGCTGGCTCAAAGAAAAATAACATAAGCTAACCTTGAACAAAATTCCAGCATTCCTTACCGACGTATAAAACATGACAAGTTTGTTTGCGTGGCCATCTTCCGCAGCAAGCATATAAATACTTGTTTTGTAAATTAAACTGCCTTTTGCTGCTGCTATTTTGTTTATTTCTCCCAAACGCGTTTCACCTTTTCTTGTTTTAAGGCATCGTCAGTGGGATCTAAAAAGATACATTTTTGTTTAGTTTTAGATTATTAAACAGTTCACGTCGCGATTTTCGTAAAAAAAGTAGTTACTTACAATTTGCTGATCTGCGTTTTCTCACATCTGGTGTAGAGGTCGCACTACCACTTTTTTCACTGCCACATACTCGTACTCATAACAGTGTAAGGAAGGCCAGAACTCGAAGTTATGAGTATGTGGCAGTGAAAAAAGTGGTAGTGCGACCTCTACACCAGATGTGAGAAAACGCAGATCAGCAAATTGTAAGTAACTACTTTTTTTACAAAAATCGCGACGTGAACTGTTTAATAATCTAAAACTAAACAAAAATGTATCTTTGTAGATCTCACTGATGATGCCTTAAAACAAGAAAAGGCGAATCGCGTATGGGAGAAATAAACTAAATAGCAGCAGCAAAAGGCAGTTCAATTTACAAAACAAGTATATATAAAACATGATAATTGCTTTTCAGTTGACAGTCTGCGTACTAGGAAGAGTAAAGGATTGTGCTACATTTCACATGTAAAACCGGTTATTGAGAGATAATCTGCTTTTTAACTTAGTCTTTGCCATAAAAATTTTCACTTCACGCTACTAGTACAATTTGTCACACTGAGAAACTGTTAACATGCAACAATGTTTTGAAGTTAACTATCCAGTCCAGAACCTAGGGAACATTTTTAAACAGAAATTACGAATGCATTGTTATAGTGAACAGACGACACAGTGTTGTTATTTGTACTTTCTTGCTTGTTAGTTGCACGATTACGTAACGAATATAAGGCTTACATACTTAGAACATATACTGTTAATAAGGTCTTAATGCAACATTTTGGTTTAGTTGAAAAGACATTCTTTATTTGAAGTACTTTCTGTGAGATTAAAGATGACTTGGCATTTGGTTTCTTTGATAGCTACACGATTATATCACGACGCTACTAATGTGTGACACAATTTACATTGTGCTTTTGTGGTGTATCTGTTTTATATCTGCATAGTTTTTCTGAATTCTTCTGGAAAGGAAAGCATGTTTTATTAGTAACTTTGTGGTATAGCTACAATGAGACAGCCTTTTCTGTAGCACAACAATACTTTACAGTACAGTACTTACTTCATCACAGCAATAAGCGTAGTAACTATGATATCTATACGCAAAGTGTTTCACTTTTGTTTATCATGAGGTGAGTACATTGACTTCTGCAGAACTTAGCTTTCAGAGGACGATAACTACAACACTTCCACAGAGATTATCTTACAACACGACGCACAGTTTAGAGCTATAGTACATGTAGTTGAGTGATTAATTTTGTACTGAAAACATTTATTTTTAAAGATATTTGAAGTACAATGATACAAAGGTTTTCCATGATACATTTCATTCCATTGCTGTAATCTGCAACACCTGAGGATATAATTACATTAATCCTCAGGGGGGTACAGGCTTACTTTGTGTACGATGTGTATGGCAAGCACAAGGAGCCCTAGCTAATATGGTATTTGCTTATACAACTTTACACATCGATACCATATTTCTCTAACACACAAATTACACAGCTATCTGATCATCTAACTGGGAGAGTCAAACATTTATTTTAATACATCAGTGATAGATGTTTACGTAATTACACAGTTGGATAACTTCACACTTATGAAACTGTATTTTGTCTGTACTTTGTGAACTGCTCACAATTTTTCGGAACCATAGTGATACTATGAGAGCTTTGAATGATGCATTCGCTATGGGATCATGAATGTTAAAGTACGTTTAAGGCAGATGACACTTTTGAAATGAGCAGAGAATTTTTTTTAGGTTTTGAAATTATTGGAGGAAGCTAACGACGATTTTGAGAGTTGACTGAGGTGTTATGATGTTATTATTACGATGACTATGTGTATTATGCTGTTGCGGTATGTTTATGATCAATAAGCTGATGCTACATGAGGAATTTGATTATGCTACATATTTATAATGATGAAATATTGAAGAATGTCGACGAATAAGGTAAGGAATAATGAGTAGTGGTTAGGGACTCTGGTTTGTGAAAAAGATTGTTGGAAACCAAGAATCATACTTTAAGAGCTATGAAATGTATGTAAATGCGTGAATGTATTACAATGCCGACGAAAATTTTTTGGACACTGTTATATTTAAAGGATTTTGTTTCTACAGATTTGTAACGCAAATTGTTGACCTGTGAAATTTTTTATTCGAATGTCACTGTAGGGGAAACTGTTGTCGTAAGTATTTCGGTAAGAAAGTTAAGTGACCACCTGCACGTAATGCGTCGTGGGCACCCAGCTGCGTGACAGCCACCTGGAAACAAGCCATTAGTGTGTGCCTTTCAGAGGCACAGGTGGAGAAAAAAAAAAGGCCATTATCCTCGCTATAGACATTCCTTTGTAGAAAGCACCGCAAATACGACACGCTCATTACTTGGAAACATTCTTACATCTGCACACCTGATTATGACAAGTGTCTTTCTACACATGCTGAGAGAACTTCTACTGACTTATGAAATGCCACATGACTATTGAATGATATTTTTATGCTTTGCCTTTCATAGTTGCTTATTTCATTTGATATCTGTTTTCCAGCTGTGTTACCGCATTGGTTTTATAAAATAAAATTAAATGCATTTGCTAATGTGAAAACTTTCTGTCAACAGATATGTTAAATAATAATTTTATGATCCACATTATTCAAAAAAAATGAGGACTTGGAAAGGAAAGAACAATAAGAATTGACTAGTAACCGTAACTGCATATATAATTTTCTTTTCCAGTACTTGGTAATTTTTTGTAGAATTAGTTTTTGTAGTGCACCACTTTAATGACATAGATATTAATTTGTGAATAGACATTTCCTTTTTCTGCATTGTTGTCTTTACTGTAATATTTTTTCTGATTGAGCTTAGTCATGTTTAGTTATAAGTTATTGCGATTTGCTGCTGCTGTGTGCCAGGCATAGGTTCTACTAAATTTCACTTTGTATTACTCTGTTAAGCCAGTTTTACTACTGATTTATTTTTCTTGTTTGCTGCTCATTGGCTTATATTAGTTGTAATATTGCTGCTTGCTTTGCCAATTTGAATTTTTGTCATTGCTGTTTGCATTAATTATTTTGTACTGCTGCATTGCCTCGTCCCTTAGTTTAGCATCTGAGCTCAGTAGATTTAAGTTAGCTTAAGGGGTAGGCCATATAAGAAACTAACTATGATGAATTGGAAGAAAAGCATTAGAAGCTATAAGAAAATGGTTTGGCCAAAAAAGCAGTGTACAGTTTAGAAAAACTATTTTTGAAAGAGGATGTGAACAGAATACAGAAATCATGCTTGGATAGGTCTTTTTTTGTGGCTGGAGCAGATGTTGAAATAAGAGGGACGATCTATGGAATGAAGTTTTGGGTTGGACTTCAGTACCAAATGTTATCCTGAAAACAAACCCTGTCCTTTCCTTTTGTGTTATCCCACTATGTGTTTGTGTACCCTTGTGAATTTATTTTCTTCCTGTCTCTGTGTACTGTTTCATAGAATTTTTTCTCTTGTAATACTAAGCTACATTCACTATGATGAGGAATACTGTTATCCTCAAATATAATTTGCATTAATAACATGTTATTTACTTCATAAAGATATTTACACATTATTTATTCTGTTTTGTTCCAATGCTCAAGTGTGAAGTTGAGGTTTCAAAAGTTATTCTGATCTTTTATGTATGTATTTATGTAATAATTTTTGTAACACTGATGTATTTGTTATTTCGATTCTTTTTTAAAGCCTGTATTACTGCAAAAGTTATCTGTACTATTATGTTCTTTAATGACATATTTTGTACCTTTGTTATTGTATTCTCATGTTATAAAATTGTAATTGACACCAGTTCATCAAATTAAGTAACTTGTAAATTACATTTCACTGCACACGTTTCTGTTGGTCATGGTATATGGACAACATGTGAGAAGTAGGGACTGATAGTGTTTGCACGTGTGTTAATAATTCAGCAAGGGACTGGACAACACCATTGCTGGTTTTAAGGACATTTCCCACAAATTCTTTGTGAGTGGACAAGTGATGGTTTATGGGCTTGCCATATTGTCCACAAGACTCTTCGATGGTGATTGTGCACATGCACAGTAGCAACAGTTGGCTGCTAGCCATCTCTACAAGGACTACAGTGGGTCTACACCTTTGATGACTCACCAATACCGTTATTTCTACAAGGACTGCAGTTGGTATGCACCTCTGGTGGCCCACCAATACCATAATCTCTACTAGCACTAAAGTGGGTCTGCTCTGTGATGACCAACCTACCAATATTCTTCAAAACTTCGACTAACTCTGCTGTGGGTTTGCTCTGTTGTGGCCCATTACCTGTCAGCATGTCAAGAGTCAGCACTGTCTTTCCGTTGGAAGGACAACACTACTTCTTCAAGACTGCATGGAAATCCACTACTTCAGTGTGCATTTTCTTTTACTGCTCAGACATTGAGCAAAAACACTGCTATTTTACTGTGATGAACGATAAGGACTGTCTTTATGGACTGCGAGAAAATTTTAGCTTTTGACCAACATTGTATCGATAAGTTTGTGCATTTCATTTCTTTGTTATTGTAATTATGAAAACAAATTTCAAATCTGTATTGGCCACTCCCCAAAACAATTTGTGAATTTTTTTGTGGGGGGCATGAGCGCTATGTAAGTAGGCTGTTTAGGTTTTTTATTGGTAACGCCACATTACGCTCCGTATGAAAAATCACTGGCTGTGCTGTGTGCAGTCAGTGGGTGGTTGGCATTGTTGTAATACTCGCCATTGTAGTGTTAGGCAGCGCGATGTTAACAGCGCGTAGCGTTGCGCAGTTGGAGGTGAGCCGCCAGCAGTGGTGGACGTGTGGGAGAGAGATGGAGGAGTTTTGAAATTTGTAAGACTGGATGTCATGAACTGCTATATATACAGTATTTTGACTATTAAGGTAAATACATTGTTTATTCTCTATCAAAATCTTTCATTTTCTAACTATGCCCATCAGTAGTTAGTGCCTTCCGTAGTTTGAATCTTTTAGTTAGCTGGCAGTAGTGACGCTCGCTGTATTGCAGTAGTTCGAGTAACGAAGATTTTTGTGAGGTAAGTGATTTGTGGAACGCATAGGTTAATGCTAGTCAGGGTCATTCTTCTGTAGGGATTTTTGAAAGACAGATTGCGTTGCGCTAAAAATATTGTGTGTCAGTTTAAGCACAGTCTTGTATAATTTTTCTAAGGGGACGTTTCAACTGATAAAGATTTGACGTCGGTGTTCAACTGCGTTCTTAAACACTACGCAGGAAACGGAGGTTGCCATAATAGAGGCCTATTTTCCTTGTCACCGTATGCTCTACGTACTTACCGCCACATGAGTCCCTTGACGGTGAACAAAGAGATTTTGCTGAACTTTCGTCATAGGAGATTACAACGCAAATATTGCATTTTAGGCCTTCAGCACAATTTGCCTGAGGGGTGAAGTAATTAGGGATCCCACACAAATTACACCACTTATCTAAGCACTACTTCAGGGTCATCCTAGCAATAGAAAGGTCTCTTTTCCTGATCACGTACCCTGACACACACACTGTTTAGTGGGAGGTGGATCACGAAGTTCGAGGAAGAGACCACTCCACATCTGGATTCATGATTCAGATTCAGCAGATCGAAAAGCTAACTCGACTCTTTATAGCCAGGACTGGGTGGATCACAGTACATCTGTGATCCGCAAAGTCACTGAAGCACCTATCTCAAAGTCATTATGAACGCTTAGGAGACAACCTGTCCTTTGATGGGATGATTGTAGTTCCGCAATCACACACTGACAGAGGGCTACGCGGAAGTTCAAGGAAGGTTTTACAGACGAGAACTGTGCCAACTATGTGAGTAGCGACTGCAAAGGTGATGAGAAGATTACAGTACGAAGAGGTCATGGCAAAGAGATCCATCAACATTCCACACCCGCAAGTAAATTACATCAAATTCAAAATTAACAGCCTCAGTTGCGGAGTTACCTAGACTTACCTAGGTTTCAATTGGGATAACCGAACCTTCTTCAGAATTACACTTACTAATGTTTGTCCATAATTACATTAGTAAGTGTAATTCTGAAGAAGGTTGGGTTATCCCAATTGAAACCTAGGTAAATCTAGGTATCTCCGCAACTGAGGCTGTTAATTTTTAATTTAATATTTATACAGTTGCTGACAGGACCGCGAAATGCTGAAAGTATTGAAATTATATCAAGCCTTCCGAGGATTTCTTTAGGGCACTCGTGACAGTTAATAGCAACCTTCTGGCAACACCGAGATGCTTCGCCCGGGCAGTGACTGACTTCTTAAGAACGTTACGGTCGATAACAGACATGATCTAGCTTTCAGGCACTATAGGGTGACACAGGGGAGGGAGAAAGAGAGAGAGAGAGAGAGAGAGAGAGAGAGAGAGATGATTATTCGTTCCACCAACACGGAAGAATAAGGCCTGCCTACCTCAATAGGGGAGTGAGGTTCTGCATTCTCTACAGCCCATGATCTTGCACTCGACTGCGATTTTATAACGCACAGCATGTTTAATCAGTGCTCGAAGGAGGTTCTCCTTCAGTTCTTTAGAGGATGCTCCCGGCTATGGAATTCAGAGAAGATTTAGGTTTACTACGCAAACTCTTTTTCAACCCTGAGGGAACTGGAGTGTATGAAACGATATCGTGGCAAAGAAATTTCTAGTCTTCTTTGATTCCCAATATGCCCTTATAGCTACAGGACGTATGCGTCCAGCAAATAGGATGGCCTAAGGTATCCAAGATGCTGTCGTTATGTTTCAAAGGCAGGAGAAGGAAATAAGTTTGTGTTCAATTCCAAGTCATATGTATATTCCAGCTAAGCGTTGATTCTGTTGGCAAGGAGGCTTCCTTCAACTTCCAGTTTGCTGTTTAGTCTCCCCCCATGCAGCCACCACACACTTGATCTGGAACCCTGTCAGTCGGTAAGAGGTTCAGTAGCTGGAAGAGAAATGATCAATGGTCGGTGAAACTTGCAGTGCCACTATGGCTTACGTTCTTCCGACTATGATGAAATGAAGAAGTGGCTCTTACAAAGCGGAGAATACGAGACTGCCGCTTGATGCATGGCAATTCTGTCAGGAAGGCAAACCAGCACATTTTAATTGATGACCTCAGGGTAGCCCTGTGTCTCCCAGAGGACCTACCCACTGTTACACCGCCGTAAAAATATGCAACATCTTCGAAGGCTGTGTTCGGTGGCATATCGTTATAATATGCGCGTACAGAGGGTTTGTAGCATTGGTAATTCGTTTGTAACGGCCATCGGCGATCAGATGGGGCTCAGGAGGGCTACACTCCTGGAAATTGAAATAAGAACACCGTGAATTCTTTGTCCCAGGAAGGGGAATCTTTATTGACACATTCCTGGGGTCAGATACATCACATGCTCACACTGAAAGAACCACAGGCACATAGACACAGGCAACAGAGCATGCACAATGTCGGCACTAGTACAGTGTATATCCACCTTTCGCAGCAATGCAGGCTGCTGTTCTCCCATGGAGACGATCGTAGAGATGCTGGATGTAGTCCTGTGAAACGGCTTGCCATGCCATTTCCACCTGGCGCCTCAGTGGGACCAGCTTCGTGCTGGACGTGCAGACCGCGTGAGACGACGCTTCATCCAGTCCCAAACATGCAAAATGGAGGACAGATCCGGAGATCTTGCTGGCCAGGGTAGTTGACTTACCCCTTCTAGAGCACGTTAGGTGGCACATCATACATGCGGACGTGCATTGTCCTGTTGGAACAGCAAATTCTCTTGCCGCTCTAGGAATGGTAGAACGATGGGTGCAATGACGGTTTGGATGTACCGTGCACTATTCAGTGTCCCCTCGACGATCACCAGAGGTGTACAGCCAGTGTAGGAGATCGCTCCCCACACCATGATGCTGGGTGTTGGCCCTGTGTGCCTCGGTCGTATGCAGTCCAGATTGTGGCGCCCACCTGCACGGCGCCAAACACGCATACGACCATCATTGGCACCAAGGCAGAAGCGACTCTCATCGCTGAAGACGACACGTCTCCATTTGTCCCTCCATTCACGCCTGTCGCGACACTACTGGAGGTGGGCTGCACGATGTTGGGGCGTGAGCGGAAGACGGCCTAACGGTGTGCGGGACCGTAGCCCGGCTTCATGGAGACGGTTGCGAATGGTCCTCGCCTATACCCCAGGAGCAACAGTGTCCCTAATTTGCTGGGAAGTGTCGGTGCGGTCCCCTACGCCACTGCGTAGGATCCTACGGTCTTGGCGTGCATCCGTGTGTCGCTACGGTCCGGTCCCAGGTCGACGGGCACGTGCACCTTCCGCCGACCACTGGCGACAACATCGATGTACTGTGGGGACCTCACGCCCCACGTGTTGAGCATTTCGGCGGTACGTCCACCCGGCCTCCCGCGCGCCCACTATACGCCCTCGCTCAAAGTCCGTCAACTGCACATACAGTTCACGTCCACGCTGTCGCGGCATGCTACCAGTGTTAAAGACTGCGATGCAGCTCCGTATGCCACGGCAAACTGGCTGACACTGACGGCGGCGGTGCACAAATGCTGCGCAGCTAGCGCCATTCGACGGTCGACACCGCGTTTCCTGGTGTGTCCGCTGTGCCGTGCGTGTGATCATTGCTTATACAGCCCTCTCGCAATGTCCGGAGCAAGTATGGTGGGTCTGACACACCGGTGTCAATGTGTTCTTTTTTCCATTTCCAGGAGTGTATTTTGGCACTTCAGACTTTGTTTATTATAGAGGTGTACAGCGCTTGCAGTATTAATTTGAGGGTGCAACCATTTCCCACTGACAAGTATGTCGTCGTGTTGAAAAGCCTCAGTTATTTACATAGGGTCATACTGCGGGGAAGAGGGAAGCTGGATGGATGTATCGAAGGACTGCAGCAAATTTTTGGCGTAGTGTATCGTTGGTTTCAACAGTGATCTGTAAAAATTTCCACACCTGTAGTCGAGGTTCTGGACGTCCGCTAGTCTAGATCACATACTGTGCAACCATCAGTAGCCGACCGAACATCATCCACAGACGAAATCGGTCCACATGTTGCACCTGCTTTACCAGCAGGAACAATTGGGAACCGTCCTCCTGAAGCAGGAGTAAGGTCATGTGTGCTTCTGGACAGGCTACTTTGGTGTCGTGAAAGAGTTGACTGGAGCGTAGAACGACGTTCTCTTGTCTTAAGTAATGGGAGTTGATTCCGCCTGCATGATAGTGATGGAAATTCAAGTCTATGTCGTAGACCTGGTCACCTGCCTATTCCGTAATGCATTCGCCCACGACACACAGGTCCCAACCCACGTTTCATGGTGAGGGAGGCCATCAGTTAGAACTCGAGGTATCTGCAGGGTAAACTAAGAAGTGTCCGCTGCACTGTACATTATGGTATCCCCATGGCAATGCATTGTCTCCGACAGAAAGGTATTTGCTTTTTTCCTCAAGACAATCTACGTCCACATACAGCTGTTGCAACGCTACGTGCTCTTGGTGGTGAACAACAGATGTCTCGCCAGCTGAACAAATATGGAAGATGATGAAGCTGGAAGTTATTCAGCCTTCAGAGTCTGCAAGAACCACTGCCGTATTGCAACAAATGGTGCAAGTTGCTTGGGACAAACTATTGCAGGATGTCATTTAGCCCTGTTCGTTTTCATACGAGAACATGAGCCTGCATTGCCGCCACTGGGTGAGGATTATTTGGGCATCCTTCACTGTGATATGTGAGTTTCTTTTGGTATGAATTTGTTATCAAATACTCCTTTATTTTGAACTGCGTCGCCTCACTTATTAATAAAATGACTTTGTCTTTGAGGGTGTTCCATTTTCTTCTCCGGATGCGTATATAATCTGAAAGAACAATCTAAAAATCGACGCACCATGGCGGAATTATCCCAATGGGGACACCAATGTACAGACTAACAATGATTACAATTTCAGAAACATTTGAAAGTTTATTTAAGAGAAAGTGTTTCACGATGAGCCAAAACCGCATTGGTCCACCTCTGGCTATTATGCAGTTAGTTATTGGGCTTTCAATGATTGACAGATTTGTTAGATCTCATTCTTAGCGATACCGCGCCAAAGTCTGTCCTATTGAAGAGTATGATCGTCAAGATCCCGAGATGACTGGAGGCCCCTGCCCGTAATGCTCCAAACGTTCTGAAATGGGTGAGAAATCCGGCCACCTTGCTGGACAGTGTAGGGTTTCAGCAATACGAAGACAAGCAGAAGTAACCCTCGCCGTGTGCAGACAGGCGTCATATTGCTGAAACGTAAGCCCACAATGGCTTACCAGTATGGAGAAAGTAAGGGTGCCACGGATGTCAACCAAATGGTCCTGCTCTGAAATGAAATGAACCCTTAGATCAATACTTCTAGCTGTCGCGCCGTATGGCCAGTGACAACCAGGTTGGTATCTCACCACTGTCTGGGGCGTCTGCAAACATGTCTTCGCTGATCATTGGGGATCAGCTCGAAACGGGACTCAACAATGAGGATGATTCTACTTCTGTCATTGTGACTCTAAGCCCCATAACCAGCAAAGGCATGTGTGGAGACTGAGCCGTGTGTCGGCTCTCAACATATGTGTTGTTGTTGTGGTCTTCAGTCCTGAGACTGGTTTGATGCAGCTCTCCATGCTACTCTATCCTTTACAAGCTTCTTCATCTCCCAGTACCTACTGCAACCTACATCCTTCTCAATCTGCTTAGTGTATTCATCTCTTGGTCTCCCTTTACGATTTTTACCCTCCACACTGCCCTCCAATACTAAATTGGTGATCCCTTGATGTCTCAGAACATGTCCTACCAACAGATCCCTTCTTCTGCTCAAGTTGTGCCACAAACTTCTCTTCTCCCCAATCCGATTCAATACTTCCTCATTAGTTATGTGATCTACCCATCTAATCTTCAGCATTCTTCTGTAGCACCACATTTCGAAAGCTTCTATTCTCTTCTTGTCCAAACTATTTATCGTCCATGATTCACTTCCATACATGGCTGCACTCCATACAAATACTTTCAGAAATGACTTCTTGACACTTAAATCTATACTCGATGTTAACAAACTTCTCTTCTTCAGAAACACTTTCCTTGCCATTGCCAGTCTACATTTTATATCCTCTCTACTTCGACCATCATCAGTTATTTTGCTCCCCAAATAGCAAAACTCCTTTACTACTTTAAGTGTCTCACTTCCTAATCTAATTCCCTCAGCATCACCCGACTTTATTCGACTACATTCCATTATCCTCGATTTGCTTTTGTTGATGCTCATCTTATATCCTCCTTTCAAGACACTATACATTCCGTTCAACTGCTCTTGCAAGTCCTTTGCTGTCTCTAACAGATTTACAATGTCATCGGCGAACCTCAAACTTTTTATTTCTTCTCCATGGACTTTAATACCTACTCCGAATTTTTCTTTTGTTTCATTCACTGCTTACTCAATATACAGACTGAATAACATCGGGGATAGACTACAGCCCTGTCTCACTCCCTTCCCAACCACTGCTTCCCTTTCATGTCCCTCGACTCTTATAACTGCCATTTGGTTTCTGTACAAATTGTAAATAGCCTTTCGTTCCCTGTATTTTACCCCTGCCACCTTCAGAATTTGAAAGTATATCACGCTGTAAAGATTGTTCTGAGTCTTTCCATTCCATCGTTAATTGATTCCTTCATATTTATCGTTATGCTGCTTACGATTCTGTTGAGATTCCCCTCTGGCGGCGTGTCTGGTCTTATCAATCTCCGAGTCGTTGCTTCCTGTTAGCCTTGTGTAAGGGAATAAGAACTTTGGGGGGATGGCCGGTTTGTTTCCTAGAGGTGACGAGTCGGTCGATCGGTTTTTAAAATCGGGAATTAGAGTATGTCGTACGATGAGACCGCAGCGTGGCGTGGCGGTGGAGAGTTGGCTGTTGTTCCGAGAAGCCGCGTGGTCTATCCTGGTGGTGCGAGTCGAGTGGGACGAGTTGACGGGACAAGGGTGTAATCTCTTGTTGTGAGCATCCCGGAGCCACGGCTGTGGTTCCGAGTAACTACTTGGTGCGAGCGGCAACGGATGTCTTTAAATTTTCCGTCTGGAGGCGGGAATGATGGACTAGTAATTCGCCTAACGTGAGGAGTGGTATTTCGCCGCCGTGGGTGCAGAGAAGACGAGGGCTCCGGTGACAGAGCGCGTGGCTGCGTGACTGTGCATAGTTGGGAACGCTGGCGACGTGGACAAGGTCGGGTGTGAGGAACCTTTGCATCGGAGTTCACCTGCTGTTTCTCTGATTATAAACTGCAAGTTAGTGTCGTCGTAACTGCCGCCTGCTTCACGTCTGCTGTGCAGCGAGCTATCTTAATTTCAGTATTAACTGTATTTTTCTTACTTGTCACTTCTTCTTCCGTGTGTTTTTGCTTTTAGGAAGCTTTAATTGTCGAGTGCTAGTAATATTGTTCCATAGATTTCGTGTTTGTTTTGAACACAGTCAGAGAGAGTCCCTTTAGTCAGCCACAGTGCCAGTAGTGCTAATATTTGTTTTGAATACAGTCCAGAGACAGGTAGTGCTACTTTCATTGTTTTCTACAAGAAGTGGCTAGCAATCACAGTTTAGTCAACAATCAGCCGCCTATAGAGAATTATCAGTCTAGTTAAAAGTTGATTAACTCTCTACAGTAAATTGATTCCTTAGGATGGATAGGATGTGTGACTGCTGTGTACGAACGCAGGAGGAGCTGGCCACTGTTTGCGAACAGCTGAACGTGTTGATAGCCGCGGTCAGCCGTCTTCAGGCTGCTGCCTCGGAGTGTAGCGGCAGTGGGGAGTCTGGTGCGGCGCATGGTACACCCCAGGTGTTACATGCTTCGCCCACTGTCCTTGCTGTCCCGGGCGCGGTTGGGCCACCCTCTCCCCAAGGGGAGTAGCGGGTTTAGCGGCGTTCGCGGCGCACGAGGCGGAGGGTAAATGTGGAGGCTGGACGTGTGGCATCGCCCACTCTGCCTGTGAGTGGACATGTGGCTGCTCCTTCAGCAAGATCCGAGCAGGCACACAGGGGGAGGGGATTATTAGCTATTGGGAGCTTCCCGGCGGCAATAGAGAGCACTGGGTGCACCCGAATGCAAATTGTTGCTCATGTCGGCACCAATGACTCCTGCCGTCTAGGTTCAGAGGTCATCCTCAGTTCGTACAGGCGGTTGGCGGAGTTGGTGAAGGCGGAAAGCCTCGATCGCGGGGTGGAATCTGAGCTAACTATTTACAGTGTTGTTCCCAGAACCGATCGCGCCGAGTGGAAGGCTTAAACCAGAGGCTCAGACGATTCTGTGGAGATCTGGGTTGCAAATTTCTCGACCTCCGCTATCGGGTGGAGAAATGAAGGGTCCCCCTGAATAGGTCAGGCATATGCACTACACGCCGGAAGCGGCTACAAGGGTAGCGGAGTACGTGTGGATTGCACATGGGTTTTTTTTAGGTTAGAGAATTCCCTCCCTAGGCCCGACAAGACGCCTCCTGAGACGCGGCAAGGTAGGAGTAGGCAAAATGCAACTGGGAATAACAATATTAATGTGCTAATAGTAAGCTGCAGGAGCGTCTATAGAAAGGTCCCAGAACTCTCATTAATAAACGGTCACAATGCCCATATAGTACTAGGGACAGAAAGTTCGCTGAAACCAGACGTAAACAGTAATGAAATCCTAAACTCTGATTGGAATGTATACCGCAGAGACAGGCTGGACAGTGAAGAGGGAGGCGTGTTTATAGCGATAAGAAGTGCAATATTATCGAAGGAAATTGACGGAGATCTGAAATGTGAAATGATTTGGAGGAAGGTCACGGTTAAAGCAGGCTCCGACATGGTAATTGGATGTCTCTATATGCCCCCCGGCTCAGCAGCTGTTGTGGCTGAGCACCTGAAGGATAATTTGGAAAATATTTCGAGTAGATTTCCCCACCATAGTATAGATCTGGGTGGAGATTTTAATTTGCCATATATAGACTGGGAGACTCAAACGTTCAAATGGTTCAAATGGCTCTGAGCACCATGGGACTTAACATCTATGGTCTTCAGTCCCCTAGAACTACTTAAACCTAACTAACCTAAGGACATCACACAACACCCAACCATCACGAGCCAGAGAAAATCCCTGACCCCGCAGGGAATCGAACTCGGGAACCCGGGAGTGAAACGTTTATAACGGGTGGCAGGGAACAAGAATCCTGTGAAATTTTTTTAAGTGCTTTATCTGAAAACTACCTTGAGCAGTTAAACAGAGAAACGACTCGTGGCGATAACATATTAGACCTTCTGGTGACAAATAGCCTCGAACTATTTGAAACAGTTGACGCAGAACAGGGAATTAGCGATCATAAAGCGGTAACGGCATCGATAATTTCAGCCGTAAATAGAAATATTGAAAAAAGTAGGAAGATTTTTCTGTTTAGCAAAAGTTACAAAAAGCAGATTACAGTGTACCTGACGGCTCAACACAAAAGTTTTGTCCCAAGTACAGATAGTGTTGAGAATCAGCGGAAAAAGTTCAAAACCATCGTATAATATGCGTTAGATGAGTATGTGCCAAGCAAGATCGTAAGAGATGGAAAAGAGCCACCGTGGTGCAACAACCGAGTTAGAAAATTGCTGCGGAATTCACAGCAAACATAAACATAGCCAAAGCCTTGCAGACGAACAAAAATTATACGAAGCGAAATGTAGTGTGAGGGGGGCTATTCGAGAGGCGTTCAATGAATTCGAAAGTAAAGTTCTATGTACTGACTTGGCAGAAAATCCTAAGAAATTTTGGTCTTATGCCAAAACAGTAGGTGGATCAAAACAAAATTTCCAGACACTCTGTGACCAAAATTGTACTGAAACAGAGGATGACAGACTAAAGGCCGAAATACTAAATGTCTTTTTTCCAAAGCTGTTTCACAGAGGAAGACTGCACTGTAGTTCCTTCTCTACATTGTCGTACAGATGACAAAATGGTAGATATCGAAATAGACGACAAAGGATAGAGAAACAATTAAAATCGCTCAAAAGAGGAAAGGCCGCTGGACCTAATGATATACCAGTTCGATTTTACACAGAGTACGCGAAGGAACTTGCCCCCGTCTTGCAGCGGTGTACCGTAGGTCTCTAGAAGAGTGTAGCATTCCAATGGATTGGAAAAGGGCACAGGTCATCCCAGTTTTCTAGAAGGGACGTCGAACAGATGTGCAGAACTATAGACCTATATCTCTAACGTCGATCAGTTGTAGAATTTTGGAACACGTATTACGTTCGAGTATAATGACTTTTCTGGAGACTAGAAATCAACTCTGTAGGAATCAGCATGGGTTTCGAAAAAAACGGTCGTGTGAAACACAGCTCGCGCTATTCGTCCACGAGACTCAGAGAGCCATAGACACGGGTTCACAGGTAGGTGCCGCGTTTCTTGACTTCCGCAAGGCGTTCTATACAGTTCCCCACAGTCGTTTAATGAACGAAGTAAGAACGTATGCACTATCAGATCAATTGTGTGACAGGATTGAGGAGTTCCTAGATAACAGAACGCAGCATGTCATTCTCAATGGAGAGAAGTCTCCCGAAGTTCGAGTTGTTTCAGGTGTGCCGCAGGGGAGTGTCATAGGACCGTTGCTATTCACAATATACATAAATGACCTGGTGGATGACATCGGAAGTTCACTGAGGCTTTTTGCAGATGATGCTGTGGTGTATCGAGAGGTTGTAACAATGGAAAATTGTAGCGAAATGCAGGAGGATCTTCAGCGAATTGACGCATGGTGCAGGGAATGGCAATTGAATCTCAATGTAGACACGTGTAATGTGCTGCGAATACATAGATAGATCCCTTATCATTTAGCTACGTAACAGCAGGTCAGCAACTGGAAGCAGTTAATTCCATAATTTATCTGGGAGTACGCATTAGGAGTGATTTAAAATGGGATGAACATATAAATTTGATCGTGGGTAAAGCAGATGCCAGACTGAGATTCATTGGAAGAATCCTAAGGAAATGCTATCCGAAAACAAAGGAAGTAGGTTACAATACGCCTGTTCTCCCACTGCTTGAATACTGCTCACCAAGTGTGGGTTCCGTACCAGGTAGGGTTGATAGAAGAGATAGAGAAGATCCAACGGAGAGCAGCGCGCTTCGTTACAGGTTCATTTAGTAATCGCGAAAGCGTTACGGAGATGATTGATAAACTCTAGTGGAAGACTCTGCAGGAGAGACGCTCAGTAGCTCGGTACGGGCTTTTGTTAAAGTTTCGAGAACATACCCTCACCGAAGAGTCAAGCAGTATATTGCTCCCTCCTACGTATATCTCGCGAAGAGACCATGAGAATAAAATCAGACAGATTAGAGCCCACACAGAAGCATACCGACAATCCTTCTTTCCACGAACAATACGAGACTGGAATAGAAGGGAGAACCGATAGAGGTACTCAGGGTACTCTCCGCCACACACCGTGAGGTGGCTTGTGGAGTACAGATGTAGATGTAGGTTAAGTTGGTTAAAGGTTTAGATGTTAACTGAAGAAATTTGATTTGTGCAACCTGCGCCTTTTCTGCTTTGCGGCCTCCTGCGTTCGGGTTTTCTGTCCCTGTCGCCGGTGTATTTATAGACAGTGATCTTTTCCGCTTCTTATTAGTACTGCCCGGTCGGAAGTGTATTTTTTGGCAGTGATTATTGTTTTAGGTTACATTTTTTCTGCCTTGTGTCCTCCTGCGTTCGGATTTCCTGTTCCTGTTGCCGGTGTAATTATAGACAGTGATCTCTTGGCTTCTTATTAGTACTGCCTGGGAGGAAGTGTATGTTTGGGCAGGGATTATGGTTCCTGATTTGATTCCTCCTCCTCCCCAGGCGTCGCGTGAAATCGATGTGATTGCTGAATGTGAGGCTTTGTGGGTCTGTTAGTCCGCTTCTAGCCTGAGCATCCTTCGGGAGACAATTGTGGCCGCCCTTACACCCGGTCTGTTAATTATTTCTATCCCAGGGCATTTTGGTATTAAAGTTGTTAGTTATTGTAAAATGTTAAATGGTTGTATTTTACTTAGTTTTTTGGCCACTGTTTTAAAAGTTTAAGTTTGCCTTTCATTGGTGGGTTTTTAAAATTACGTGGCTTTAAAATTGTTAGTTATTGTGAATGGTGAATGACTGCATCTTTACTTTGATTGTTTTAATCTACTTGGCATCCTTTGAAAGTGCTAGTTCTGCCTCCCTGTTAGCGAGCCCTTGTAATTTAATATCTTGTTGTGCCAAAGTTTAAAAGAAGTTGGCTCCCTACATGTTCGGTAAGGAAATTGTATGCAAATTGATGGTTTTTGTTTTATTACTTGGAAAGGTTTAAATGATTTATCAAAGTCTGTATGAAGTAAAATGGCTTGGCTAGCAACGGTGAAGTAAAGTTTTCAATTTAATTACTTGGAAAATTTTGATTTGTTATCAAATGTTTTATCAAAGTCGGTTTTAAGTAAAATGGCTTGGCCGTTAACTGTAAAGTAAATTGTTTGGAAAAGGCACTAATACCTACTAGCTTTGGGATCTGTTCCTGGTCAAGTGATAATGAAATGACTTTTAATGGTTGAAGTAATCAATAAAGAAATTGTAAATTGCAACTCGACAGTAACCAATTAATTTTGGCCCCGTTTCCCAACTGGGGGTTTTCCTTGATTAATAGTAACACCCGTCTCAGAGACGCTCTGGAGATCTGTGAGGTACCGACCTGACTTTCACCAAGCATATGACCCGACAGCCAGCAGTGATAATCTGGGATGCTACTTCATTTCATAGCAGGAGTACTTTGGTTGCCATCCGCGACAACCTTACAGTACAGCGGTAAGCCAATGATATTCTACACCCCATTTTGTTTCCCTTCATGGCGAGCCAACCTAGGCTTGCATTACAGAATGTAATGCTCGACAAGACATAGACAGAGTTTCTACTGTTTGGTATCCTGCTTGCAAAACTTACCTTGGGCAGCAGGTTCGCCGACCATCTCCCCAACTGAGGGCGTTAGGACCATTATTAACTGTGCCTTCCAACTAGCTCGGGATCTGGTCGATCAAACACTTCAGTTGGGCAGAATCTGGGACAATATTCCTCAGAAGGATATTCAAACACTCTGTAATTATGTGCCAAGCCGAATAACTACTTGCATAATTGCCGGAGGTAGACAAATGCTTTATTGGTTTTCTCTATTTGTGAAGCTCTTACTCTTGAGTAAATCATCCTATTTTTCTGAAACAGTAATTATTTGTTTGTCTGTACATATTCATTCCGCCTTCCGATTTCCATTCCATACCGATAACTTCTTCGCATTACATAGGGTTTTTTCCCTTTTGTTTATTTTTTGCGTTACAGTGTATGAAAATGAGACGACTGTCGTACACGTATTTTCGGGTGTTGACAGAGCACCTTCGAGAAACAGAGACTGTGAGATTTTGGTTAGTAACTCTGATATCGAGTCACCCTGCCACAGACGTCTGGAGCCTTTTAAATGTATCTGTCTCAGTGCCTGATTTTATTTGTATTCATTCTCCTGCGTTTTCAGGCAAAGGTTCCGAGTTAGAGTCTCAGTCCGGCCAGTTTTAATCAGTCAGGCAGATTCTGCTGTGTTTTGTCTGCATTTCAACGTCTGCCTTGTATATGTCAACGAGGTATTTTATATCCTTGTTTATGTTGTTTGTTATTACAGCGTGTTTTACAATTTATTGTTATAAAAATTTCAACCAACCTCGTCTCTACGAATTTCATGCAAGAGCATTGACAACCTGACAGTTTATAGCCATAAAACAAATAACGCTAAGTAACCCAACTGGACAGATAAAAGCGTACAAAATGATGGAATGCTAAGGCACTGGCTTTCTGTTAGAGAGAACACTGGTTCAAATCCCCGTATACTTATCCAGAGTTACATTTGCTGTTATTCCCAAACATTGCTTGTTGTGAATGCCCGACGGTTCCTACAAAAAGATCTTACGATTGTGTTCACAACGTCACTCAACTCGAGATTGAACAACCTCGTCGTCGACGAGACGTTAATCACTATTTTTCCGCCTTCCTCTGCATGCGTATAGACAAGTTTTCAAGACGAATAAACCCGGCGTTTGGAATTACCTGCTTTTCGACACAATGTTAAACTCTTATCTTCCTTGTCCAGCGCCAATTAAGCCTTGTTTGTATGGGTATTTGTGTATGTGTTTTAATTGTGCTTACTAACTGGTTGCTGAAACATTTTTTTCGAGCACTATGGAACTTTACTGCTGTGGTCATCAGTCCCCTAGAACTTAGAACTACTTAACCTAACTAACGTAAGGACATCACACACATCCATGCCCGAGGCAGGATTCGAACCTGCGACCGTAGCGATCGTGCGGTTCCAGACTGTAGCGCCTAGAACCCCTCGGCCACTCTGGCCTGCCTGAAACAATTACAGCTTCAAAGGAGAATGACCAGTTGACTGTAAAGAGCGAATAGCTTTTGCCCATATGGCACTCTTTTATTAGTACGACTTTAACACATTCTTAAATATTTGGCGTTTCGGTAACCAATGAAAGAAATACTCTAGAAAAGATGAGGCAAGCTTGCCACAGTACGGGTAGTATAAACTCAGCTGCAGAGAGGACCCGACTGTGTTGGGAGTGAATGATGGACCTAATTCACACAGATCGAACCCTGCATTCCCCGGCGGCGACAGAATTCAATTAGCGGCTGCCAGGGTTCAGATGCCATACGTGCGCCTCGGCACCGCTCTGCTACCTGCTGTGACCTCACACTGTGTGGCTTTTCGTGACACGTGTTGTGCGCTGAGCACCGTGCTTCCATGGCCTTCTACCTGGAATGTACACGTGCGTACATTGTCAACATTACGACCTGCAAATGTACATCGCTTTACTGATAAGCTTGCATCTGTATAGGAAACCTAAAATATATCAAACATTTGCTATAAATAAATAGAATTGCAACTTCTTATATAGAGTGAATACGAACTCTACCACAAATTTTCGAAGGTCGTTCATGGATATTTTCCGTGGAGGGACCCCTTGAGCGCGAGGTCCGTAGTCAAATCTGTAGTAAGGCTCATTAGAATATTTTGTGTTAACAATCTTGACAGAAAAAGTATTTGTTGCTAATAATTCACCAGGTGAATCAGACGGGCGATGGAAAATGAGTGTCCGGGAGGTGCAGAGATCAGCCTTCTAAGAGATGTATATACGCACATAAAAAAAACCGCGTATCCGGCCGCGGTAGCCGAGCGGTTCTAGGCAATTAACTCCGTAACCACGCTGCTGCTACGGTCGCAGGCTCGAACCGTGCCTCAGGTATGGATGTGTGTGATGTCCGTAGGTTAGTTAGGTTTAAATAGTTCTAAGTCTAGGGGACTTATGACCTCGGATGTTACGTCCAATAGCGCTTAGAGCCATTTGAACCATCACCTCGGTCCCGAGAGTTCCAGGAAGTGTACAGAAAATTGGAATAGAGATCAACATAAAATCATCTCCACCCTTCTTATTGCTCATGAAAACCAAACATTGTATGCTGTACCACCATACAGCGAGACCTCCAGAGGTGGTGGTCCAGATCGGTGTTCACATCGGTACCTCTAATATCCAGTAGCTCGTCCTCCTGCACTGATGCGTGCTTGTATTCGTCGTGGCATACAACGAGGTTTGGAGCTTTAATAGTTGTTGTTGTGGTCTTCTAGAGACTGGTTTGATGCAGCTCTCCATGCTACTCTAAGCTTTTCAAGGTTCTTCATCTCCCAGTACCTAGTGCAACCTACATACTTCCGAATCTGTTAAGTGTATTCACCTCCTGGTCTCCCTCTACAATTTTTTCCCTCCACACTGCCCTCCCATTCTAAATAGGTGATCCCTTGATGCCTCAGAACATGTCCTACCAATCGATCCCTTGTTCTAGTCACGTTGTGCTACTAACTCCTCTTCTCCCCAATCCTATTCCTCATTACTTATGTGACCTACCCTCTAATCTTCGGCATTCATCTGTACCACCACATTTGAAAAGCTTCGATTCTCTTCTTGTCCAAATTATTTATCGTCCACGTTTCACTCCCATACATGGCTATACCCTATACAAATACTTTCAGAAACGACTTCCTGACACTTAAATCTATACTCGATGTTAACAAATTCCTCTTCTTCAGAAACGCTTTCCTTGCCATTGCCAGTCTACATTTTATATCCTCTCTACTTCGACCGTCATCAGTTATTTTGTTCCCCATGTTATCCTCGTTTTGCTTTTGTTGATGTTCATCTTATATCCTCCTTTCAAGACAGAGTCAATTCCGTTTAACTGAAGTCCTTTGCTGTCTCTGTGGCAACTATTTACTTACAGCTCGTACAAAATAGATACGTGTTTCAAAGTAATCAAGTTACCAGCACTGTGTATAACCCGTTGCCAGCGATGTGGAAGTCGTAGGATAATCTTAACAGTGCCAGTTGTGTTGACAGTTGGAGAGGCGCGTGTAGCAGTCCTGAAGCGAATGCCGTGAAGCTTTTCCTTCAGTTTTGATTCAAATGGTTCAAATGGCTCTGAGCACTATGGGACTTAACTGCTGTGGTCATCAGTCACCTAGAAATTAGAACTACTTAAACTTAACTAACCTAAGGACATCACACACATCCATGCCCGAGGCAGCATTTGAACCTGCCACCGTAGCGGTCGCGCGGTTCCAGACTGTAGCGCCTAGAACCGCTCGGCCACTCCGGCCGGCCTTCAGTTTAGAAATCGAGTTCAACTCATGAGGCCTTAAGTCAGGGAAGTGCAGTAGGTGGTATAGCACTTAGCAGTCCCATCAGACAAACGAATCAGTAACAGCTTGCACTGTAAGTGCTTGAACATTGTGCAGCAGAATGGTGGTCAGGTCCTACCTCTGTGTCTAGCCTGGTCGTAGATTGAGTTCCAAAAATGAACAGCATAGAGACAGAAGAGACGACACTTTCTGCATGACCTGACCATCAATTAGCAATACAATGCTCAAGCACGTATAGTACGAGCAGTTACAGATTTGTTTAACAGATGGGGCTACTGAGTGCTATACCACCGACTGCACTCCCCTGACATAAGCCCTCGTGAATTCTACTCTATTTCTAAACTGAAGGAAACAGTTCACGGTATTCGCTTCAGAACTGCTACAAATTCGTCGGGCAATAGACCGCACCGCTCGAACTGTCAACACAACTGCCACTGCTAAGATTATCCTACGACTCCCACATCGCTGGCAACGGATTATACAGAGTGCTTGTGACTACCTTGGAAGCCAGTAAAGCTTTGAAACACTTACCTGTCGTGTACGAGCTGCAAATAAACAGTTGCCACTATTAAAGTTCCAACCCTCGTACGTTGCTCTTATCTGTTAATTATAGCCTTTGCTCTTAATGTCAACATGTTGCCATTAAGGAGAGTAATTAATGTATTGAAGTGTTGCATCTGCAAGCAGTAGGGAAAATAAGTTTTATCAGATTCAGAAACGTCAATAAATTGTAATTATATTTATCCGTGCCTAAAACGTATTTTCTATACTGCGAGTACATTGATGCTCGTTTTCTTTCACTGAAATATTTAATATCTCACTCTAAAATAATTTAACAAACTCAGGTAACAACTTTCCAACATAAACTAGGATTTAAGAACAATATTATGTTCATATTATCTATTATAGTAAAAAAGACACTTCTCTAGGTGTTAATTCAAATGGTTCAAATGGCTCTGAGCACTATCGGACTCAACATCAGAGGTCATCAGTCCGCTAGAACTTAGAACTACTTTAAACCTAACTAACCTAAGGACACCACACACATCCATGTCCGAGGCAGGATTCGAACCTGCGACCGTAGTGGTCTTGCGGGACCAGACGGAAGTTCCTAGAACCGCTCGGCCACACCATCCGGCTAGGTGTTAATTCTTAATGAGTCTGGTTCATATGACTATTTGGCAACCGAGTCTCGCCGCGGAAAGTCCGAAATGTCGTTATAGCTCAAAGAACCTCAAGACTTATCGCCAGGAGGTGCTGATTACATTTGGCCGTGGACCATCATCAGGTTCAAATTTCATCGTCAATCTTAATATGTGCCCAACAGTCCATTGCTTCTTGCTATATCTATAGCCAGCATTAGCGCTACGAAAGGAAGAATTCTACATACTGTGCTTGTTTTGGAGACTTGCTGCTGTAACACATCTCCAAGTTGTGTACGTATTTCGTCAAGATTTTTTTCAAGGTTCATACTATCATATGTTTTAGGTTTTGGGTCGAAGACGTTGAAGATCAGTTTCGTCAGTTTGTAATGATTCATTTTTCTTACATGGCTAGAAAAAACCGAACTGTTCGTTTGCGCATTGTGTCCGCAATTTTTTTGTTATGTTAGACGTTATTTGTATTTTATTATAAAGATACTGTTTTTATCATTTAGACCCAGTACACTATGGGAAACCATTCTCTCTTTTCTTAATAATTGCTTTTGTAACCCTCTCTTAGAGAGATTAAGGCACTAGCTAGCAAAAAACACAAATGTTTTATGGCAAAGATCTAATGATGCATGTTGTTAATGAAAAGCCTTTGGTTGTAAATATTCGCGTGGATTTGGAAACCATTTCCTTTTCCCTCGCACTTTGTTTCACGACTTCTTCATCTAGCTTAACGGCTGAAATCCATTCACCTTGGTATTTAAAGCTATTCACGTGTTTTATTGGTTCGTATCTGGTGTTAACTGTGTTGTATTGTCGTTGATACCTGACTGGGCTTATTTTATTTTTCAAACGATATTCGGAAGCCAGTTTATTCTGCTGTTTCATTCAAAACAATAATTTGTTTCGTTGCTGATTCGAAGCCCTCTGTCGTAATGGTTATATCACCTGCAAAAGTTACACAGTCGTTTTCATAATTTGAATCATATTTTTTATTCGCTTATACTGTTACTATTATTATTGTTTGCTTCTAACAACATGGCTATTTAAACCACGTTTTAAAACTGAACGTCTCAGAATACAGTATGTGATTTATTTACGTGAAACAGTATATAGATTAACGGGGGGCGAAGAGGATTTAATTGAATGAGCTGTGCGGATTTATTGCGAATCGTTCGGTCGCATTGAAATTACGGCGTTTTTCTTCATTGACGGTTTGGATTTACAATGCGTGGCCTCCGTGTGGCATTCCGCTGGCCCGGGCGCGGCGGAATGCGACAGCTGTCGGGCGCAGTAAAACACACGAGGCGGATGCCGGAGCGGCGGGGCGCGGAGGCCGGTTAATTCCATTTTATTTCACCTGCCGTCGGCCGGACGACGGTCCGTTTACGGGTGCAGTTTAGCGCCCAGTTTTTAACGTAATGTCTCATAAATCTGCCCATTAGTTTTCACGCACTGTCTGTAACGGCTGCAGGAAAGCCCAAACGAGCCACGCGTTTATCTTTCACGGCAGTGAGGCACCAGCCTAACAGGGTCCCCTGTCTCGCCATGTATTAACGATAGGCACGGCTGCGCAAATCTACTGGCTTCTCCTGCGCTGCCGATATGCGCAATTTTGATCATCGGTGCAGAATTATTCGTGAGGTATAATACGGTTTTCAGGAGCTGATTATATGGTTAAATTCTCATTATAAATAGTTCGTAAATCAAGTACTTATGATCAGTTGATGCTTACACTTTGGAGAATGCATAAATAATGCTGTGCTTTCGGGTGTCCTCAAAGCTAATTCTGTTTTACGCAAAATATTTCGACGACCGACGTAGCTCTCTTCTTTACTAGTGCTGCGAGTTTTGCTGTCATTTGTACTGGCTGCCTATACTATGAACTATTTTGGTGTCGCCAGCCGAAGTGGCCGAGCGGTTCTAGCCGCTACAGTGTGGAAATGCGCGACCGCTACGGTCGCAGGTTCGAATCCAGCCTCGGGCATGGATGTTTGTGATGTTCTTAGGTTAGTTAGGTTTAAGTAGTTCTAAGTTCTAGGGGACTGATGACCTTAGTACTTACGTCCCATAGTGCTCAGAGCCATTTGAACCATATTTTGGTGTCGGGGTGAGTTCGTTTACTGAAGACCTCTACGCAACTTTCATTTGTCTTTCAGCGTCTGCACTGGCGTTTTAAAATGTAACCACCGTAAGATAAAACTGACGACGGAACTTGAAAAAGAGTGCCAGCTACCTTTTCTCGATGTGTCAGTTAAGAGAAGAGTACATGGATCTCTAGGTCACAATGTACAAGGAGTACCAGAAATGCTGCGACAGATTTTGAAGGGTAGTAGAGGGTGTCTTGAGGAACAGATCGAGTATGAGGATCACGTGTCAGGAAACGTCATCCAAGTAAACTACAAACCGTTAAAAATGTAATGACCAGCGATTACCATTAGGCCACTCCTTCGGCAGCAAATGTAACTTTTAAATTATAAATTGCAGCAATTAGTCGCTCTTTTCTTTTAAATTTTACTATGCAGATATAGATTTCGGCTAGAAACTAGCCATTCTCAATGTTAAGAATACAAAAAGTACACAGTCAGATGATGTCATAAAAAGTTACAAGTTATAGCTTAACTCATATGGTTTGTCTATTACATCCACGATTACTTTAGCTCAAAGCGTGTAATTCCCTGTTGATCGGGCTTCACCCACAGTTTATTGAACCCTACAGTTTGCGGAAGGCAGGCTATATGGAGAATACATCGGTTGGTTACATGGCATCATCTACATGAAACATGTATATAAAATTCAAGGGAAGTAAACCACTTCAAATTGCATGAGATTTACATAAAGCGAAGCATAACTAAAATTCTTTACATTGTAGTCGGGCTTATTTCATATTTGGCGGCAAGTAATAGAGTTTCCATGTTCACTCCTTGTGCCTCATAAAATTTTTTTAAAAGATTAAAAAAATTTTACCCTTCTGACGTAATTTAGATGTTTTCATAATAATAATGGACTCGCAAGGAGTGAACATGGAAATTTTATTACTTGCTGGCAAAAATGAAATAAGTCGGACTGCAGTGTAAAGACTTTTACTGATGCTTCGTTTTATGTAACTCTCATTCAAATCTGAAGTGGCCTACTTCCCTTGAACTTTATATACGTAGTTTATGTAGGTGGCGCCATGTAGCCAACCGATGTGTTCTTCTGACAGCCTGCCTTCCGCAAACAGTAGTGTTCAATGAACTGTGGGTGAAGCCCGATCCAGGGAATTACATGCTTTGTGCGACAGTAATAGTGGTATGTAATATACAAACCATATGAGTTAATCCATTGCGTGTAACATTTTATGACATCGTCTATTTACTTCTTGTATTCTTAGCATTGACAATGGCTAGCTTCTAGCCGAAATCTTGATTTGCATAATAACATTTTTAAAAAGGACGACTGATTGCTGCTATCTATAACTTACAAGTCAATATAAAAGCTGCTGAGAGCTACCGCTTTCCGAAACGGAGGTAACCTGATGAAATGTGACTTTGTATGCTGACGGATTGTACGGTACACGGAACGTTTCACAGTGGAGTTTCTCACTCAGTGCTCGCAACTGACGGCCACCACTGCCAGGGAAAAAGATGGAGTTACCAGCTGCATAAACAGGTCTCCTATGAATGCGATGCTCTATCGCCTTGGTGAATGATGGTTTCGAACACAGGTTCCTGTCTGCAGACTCTTTTCTCCAGTATCCTGAAAAACACTGCAGGTTTTAGAGGATAGTTACGCTGGATGACGTTTGCAGACCTGTCTTCCTTATTCTCGATTTGTTCCTCATATGCACTCTACAACCCCTAGAAGTTCGTCGCAACATACCTGGAACGGCCGATATATACACTCCTGGAAATGGAAAAAAAGAACCCATTGACACCGGTGTGTCAGACCCACCATACTTGCTCCGGAGGCTGTACAAGCAATGATCACACGCACGGCACAGCGGACACACCAGGAACCGCGGTGTCGGCCGTCGAATGGCGCTAGCTGCGCAGCATTTGTGCACCGCCGCCGTCAGTGTCAGCCAGTTTGCCGTGGCATACGGAGCTCCATCGCAGTCTTTAACACTGGTAGCATGCCGCGACAGCGTGGACGTGAACCGTATGTGCAGTTGACGGACTTTGAGCGAGGGCGTATAGTGGGTATGCGGGAGGCCGGGTGGACGTACCGCCGAATTGCTCAACACGTGGGGCGTGAGGTCTCCACAGTTCATCGATGTTGTCGCCAGTGGTCGGCGGAAGGTGCACGTGCCCGTCGACCTGGGACTGGACCGCAGCGACGCACGGATGCACGCCCAGACCGTAGGATCCTACGCAGTGCCGTAGGGGACCGCACCGCCACTTCCCAGCAAATTAGGGACACTGTTGCTCCTGGGGTATTGGCGAGGACCATTCGCAACCGTCTCCATGAAGCTGGGCTACGGTCCCGCACACCGTTAGGCCGTCTTCCGCACACGCCCCAACATCGTGCAGCCCGCCTCCAGTGGTGTCGCGACAGGTGTGAATGGAGGGACGAATGGAGAAGTGTCGTCTTCAGCGATGAGAGTCGCTTCTGCCTTGGTGCCAATGATGGTCGTATGCGTGTTTGGCACCGTGCAGGTGAGCGCCACAATCAGGACTGCATACGACTGAGGCACACAGGGCCAACACCCGGCATCATGGTGTGGGTAGCGATCTCCTACACTGGCCGTACACCTCTGGTAATCGTTGAGGGGACACTGAATAGTGCACGGTACATCCAAACCGTCATCGAACCCATCGTTCTACCATTCCTAGACCGGCAAGGGAACTTGCTTTTCCAACAGGACAATGCACGTCCACATGTATCCCGTGCCACCAAACGTGCTCTAGAAGGTGTAAGTCAACTACCCTGGCCAGCAAGATCTCCAGATCTGTCCCCCATGGAGCATGTTTGGGACTGGATGAAGCGTCGTCTCACGCGGTCTGCACGTCCAGCACGAACGCTGGTCCAACTGAGGCGCCAGGTGGAAATGGCATGGCAAGCCGTTCCACAGGACTACATCCAGCATCTCTACGATCGTCTCCATGGGGAATAGCAGCCTGCATTGCTGCGAAAGGTGGATATACACTGTACTAGTGCCGACATTGTGCATGCTCTGTTGCCTGTGTCTATGTGCTTGTGGTTCTGTCAGTGTGATCATGTGATGTATCTGACCCCAGGAATGAGTCAATAAAGTTTCCCCTTCCTGGGACAAAGAATTCACGGTGTTCATATTTCAATTTCCAGGAGTGTAGAAAGCTTATGCACTCTGACTTTTATTTCCACTTCTAAGCCAACACTGTCCTTGACAAGAATGTTCGCTACCAAAGACACTCTCTCCCTCTTGGTCCATTATGGCCAAGGGGCTTGTACGTACTTTTCAATTCAATAAACTTCACCGACAGCCGTACACTTTAAGATATTTCATTTTATTTCTAAAGAAACCGGTTTCGGCAATTCATTTTGCCATCTTCAAGCCCCTGCATAATAAAAGAGTATACACATAGTAATTTAAGGGTTTACCAATCGAGTGTACAAGAAGTGGCAGGTAAACATAATATCGTTTTAGCTAAAAATAGTGAAAGTAATGATGTTAAATCAAATTTAAGCGTACATCCAGTACAATAGACTAAAACATGTGTGTATATTTGTTAGTAGCAATAAACCGATCCTCTGTGTATATCCTGCACAATAGACTAAGTCATGTGTACATATTTGTTAGTCATAAATCTACGTAACATCACAATTTACTAGGGAACGTTTAAATTCACAAAAGATCAGCACTAGACAGATTACAATCAGGAGCTCCATAGAAGCAAAACTCGTAATTTTTTAAATAATAATATAATCCTATAAAATTCATTATGTGGGAAAGCGCCTAGTGCATATAAGTACCAGTCTTCATTTAAAGTGAAATGTCACTCAGTAAACTATGAAATACAATAGTATGCATATTTACAGCCAGGGGAATATCACAGATGGTAAGACAAGTAGTTGTCATAGCATCAAAAGTAACTTGACGCAAAGCCCATCTGAAGCCGATATACTCCTATTAAGAGAAAATAGCATGCATGGCGAACACTAAGAATATTAACAACTATCTTGTGTCCTAGGTTGTACAGTAAATCGGAATAAAAGATATGATTGGTTTCCTTTATATCACTTAACAGGTCGGCATTGCCACAGTGAAACAAATCAACAAGAAAGTCAAACCGACTTAAACAAGGCGCATCCTCTTATTTCACAGCTAGCCCTTCCTATAATTTCACTGTGAGTATAAGGCAATACCTAACGCGATGTATCTACAGATGCCAAACCATCTAAATTCTAAGACATAGCAAGTTGTGTCACGATAGGGAACGTGGGTACGGAAAAAAAAGGTAAATGAGTGTGCGAAGACCACAATATTGCCAGTGTCCTTACTTCCCCATACAGTTTTAATGTATGTTATGGTATTCTTACTAGAGATAAGTTTTAGTGCTCATAGAGATACTCACTTTATGGGCTTCAACTTCGACAATATGGTGGTCTTCCTACACTCATGTACTTTCACTTTCTTGTTGATTTGTTTCACTGTGGCAACGCCGACCTCTTAAGTAATATAAAGGAAATCGATCATATATTTTACTCCGATTTACTGTAGAACCTAGCCCACAAGATAGTTGGTAATGTTCTTAGTGGTAGCTATGTGTGCTATTTTCTCTTAAAATGTCAGCTGCCGTTGGGTTTTGCGTCAAGTTATTTTTGATGCTGTGGCAACTACTTGTCATACCATCCGTGATATTGAATAGGCTGCATATATGCATGCTATTGTATTTCATAATTTGCTGTGCGACATCTTATTTTTATTGGTATTCATATATGCTAGGCCGTTTCTCATGTAAAGGAATGTTATAGCATTTTATTATTATTAAAGAAAATTACGAGCTTTTTTTCTACTGAACTCTTGATTGTACGCTGTCTAGTACTGATCTTTTAGTGAATTTACATGTTCCCTAGTAAATTGTAACGTCCCCTTAGAAAAATTACTGAATTGCTATGCTGGTAAACCTCTTTCATTATTTGCTTTTCAAACAGCTGAGCAAAACTGAACGTACTCAGACATTACTCTCTTTACTTATTCTGATCAACAATAAACTGACACACAATATTTTTTTTATCCCAAAGCAATCTGACTTTCAAGAATCCCTACAAGAGAATGGTCCTGACTAACATTAACCTATACGCTTCACAAATCACTTATCTCAAAAAAATCTTCGTTACTCGAACTACTGCAATACAGCGAGCACCACTACTGCCAGCTAATTAAAAGATTCAAACTACAGAAGGCACTAACTACTGATAGGCATAGTTAGCAAATGAAAGATTTTAATAGAGAACAAACAATGTATTTACCGTAATAGTCATAATATATATAGCAGTTCATGACATCCATTCTTACAAATGTACAGTTTCTGATGGACACATCTCCAGATTATACATTCTCAGAAATCCGCCATCACACTTCCCCACATCCACCACTGCTGGCGGCTCACCTCCAACTGCGCAACGCTACGCGCTGTTAACATCCAGCTGCCCAACACTATAATGGCAGACAACAATGAAAACTAGCCACAGACAGCACACAGCACAGCCAGTGATTTTCATACAGAGCGCTACGTCGCGTGACCAATAAGAAAACCTAAACAGCCTACTTACACAATCTATGATGTTACATAGATATATGACTAACAAATAGGTTCACATATTTTAGTCTATTGTACAGGATATACCCAGAGGTTGGGTTCACTGCTCTTAACAAGTATATACACATGTTTTAGTCTGTTGTGATGGATGAATACATAGATTTGATTTAAAACCATTACAGTGATTATTTTTAAGCTTCTTGTAAATTTGATTTGTACACCCTTATATGCCTACATGTACAATCCTTTATCATGCAGAAGCCTGAAGACGGCAAAATGAATTTCCGAATCTGGTTGCCTTAGAAATAAGATAAAATAAAATATCTTAAAGTGTACGGCTGTGATAAAGTTTATTGAATTGGAAACTAGAGATTCTAATCGGTAGAGCACGAACACTTTCAGAAAGGGAGAATTTCACCCAAGAACTGCAACACATATGAACAGTGTACAGAAGAAACGGTTCTCACATCGTCAAAGTGAACGGTCGTTTCCGTCAAAATCAAGAACGCCTGACAAATAGGTTGTGACTGAGCCCGAGGAAAAGAAGACAAATATCGTCAATCATCTTATGCTAGTTCAGAATGTGGTGATATCATAGACTCCTACGGTTTGATAGCACCCAGTGTATTTCGCTCCATTTAGATACGACAGAAATACTTCTTTATGACGTTAAAGACGATCTAGGTCTGCGAAAGTGAGGTAAGTATCGCTTTGCATGCGAATGTAGCATGTCTTAAGTGGAGCACACTATCATAATAGTCTAACAGAGATATAAGGAGCATCAGTGATACATAAGGCAGAAAGACCGAAGCAAATAAGCTGCCACCGAGCGCTGCCTCGGATATAATCATGAAATGTAACAGAAGGAGATCAGGATCGTGGTGCAAATGTCAAGTTTATGGGGCTGCAAAAATGAGAAACTTATCGAAGTAATGATGTCAGAAAATCTAGTACACGGGAATGGAGGTTTCAGTTTAAACAAATGAAAATTTTATGCCTGTCGTAAAGAAAGCGGCGTGTAATTATCTGACTATTGCCTGCATAAATTAAATGCAAGTTACTCAAAACGTATTTACAGAAGACATGTAACACAATTAACATCAATAATGACGCCGTTAACCAACGTGCAAAGGGTTAAAAGAAAGGTAATAGTTAATGCACGGACTACTCCTGCTACAAAGGGTCTCTGAATTGCCCCTACCTATAGGGCGTATGCAAACTGCCCCACCTGCTAATACTATGCACATCTTTTTGATATTCTCTCATTCGGTATGGGAAAACTATTATTCTTAAAGCAAAAATGAACAGGACATATTTTGTATGAATTAAATGTAGTTAAATTTTGTGATGGGATATGTTTTCACAAGAAAAACCCGCCAGGATAGCCGAGAGCGCTAATGCGCTGCTTCCTGGACTGGGGTTAGCGCTGCGGCCCCGGATCGATTAAATATCGAACGGAAAGATTCTGTTCTTTTTTTTCTGTAGAACTTACAGTTTGTGGCACTGACCGTGCCGGAGTCATATCACCGAAGTTAAGTGATGTTGGGCGTGGCCGGCACTTGGATGGGTGATCATCCGGGCCGCCATGCGTTGTTGCCACTTTTTGGGGTGCAGTCAGCCTCGTGATGCCAGTTGAGGAGCTACGTGACTGAATAGTAGTGGCTCCTGTCAAAGAAAACCATTATAACGACCGGGAGACCGGTGTGCTGACCACACGCCCCTCTTATCCGTGTCTTCAGTGAGTGTGACACGGCGGTCATTGGTCGCTATGGGCCACTTGTGATCTGAAGGTGGAGTGGTTTTACTTACAAACAGTTTGTGACTTGTGACCAGGATAATACGAAAATCTAGCACCTGGTCATAGAAGGCGTTGTAGGTTGCATAAAACCCTTCAGTAGGAGCAACTGAATTACTCTGTATAACGCTGGGAGGGCTCTACACTCATTACTACAACTGTGTTCTCACATCCTCAAAAACAGTGCTTGACCACTGCAGACAATGGGAACTTGTCACAATGAAGTTAACATCCTAGAAGTTTCACTGGCTTTATGTACTACACTACTGGCCATTAAAATTGCTACACCACGAAGATGACGTGCAACAGACGCCAAATTTAACCGACAGGAAGAAGATGCTGTGGTATGCAAATGATTAGCTTTTCAGAGAATTCACACAAAGTTGGCGCCGGTGGCGACACCTGCAACGTGATGAGGAAAGTTTCCAACCGATTTGTCATACACAAACAGCAGTTGACCGGCGTTGCCTGGTGAAACGTTGTTGTGATGCCTCGTGTAAGGCGGAGAAATGCGTACTATCACGTTTCCGACTCTTGTAAAGGTCGGATTATAACCTATCGCGATTGCGGTTTATCGTATCGCGAAATTTGTGCTGTTAGCAGAATATGCAATCGGTGGGTTCAGAAGGGTAATACGGAACGCCGCGCTGGATCCCAATGGACTCGTATCGCAAGCTCTTGAGATGACAGCCATCTTATCCACATGGTTGTAACGGATCGTGCAGCCACGTCCCGATCCCTGCGTCAACAGATGGGGACGTCAGCAAGACAACAACCATCTGCACGAAAAGTTTGTTGACGTTTGTACCAGCATGGACAATCAGCTCGGAGACAATGGCTGCGGTTACCCTTGACGCTGCATCACAGACAGAAGCGCCTGCGATGGTGTATTCAACTACGGACCTGGGTGCACGAATGGCAAAACGTCATTTTTTCGGATGAATCCTGGTTCTGTTTGTAGCACCATGATGATCTCATCAGTGTTTGGCGGCATCGCGGTGAACGCACGTTAGAAGCATGTATTCGTCATCGCCATACTGGCCTGTCACCTAGCGTGATGGTATCGGATGCAATTGGTTACACGTCTCGGTCACCTCTTGTTGGCATTGACGGCACTTTGAACAGTGGTTGTTACATATCAGATATGTTAGGACCCGTGGCTCTACCCATTATTAGATCCCTTCGAAACCCTACATTTCAGCAGGAGAATGCATGACCGCATGTTGCAGGTCCCGTGCGGGCCTTTCTGGATACAGAAAATGTTCAACTGCTGCCCTGGCCCGCTCGTTCTCCAGATCGCTCACCAATTGAAAACGTCTGGTCAATGGTGCCCGAGCAACTGGCACGTCACAATACGCCAGTCACTACTCTTGTGGTATCGTGTTGAAGCTGCATGGGCAGCTGTACCTGTATACTCCATCCAAGCTTTGTTCGACTCAATGTCCAGGCGCATCAAGGCCGTTATTACGGCCAGAGGTGCTTGTTCTGGGTACTGATTTCTCAGGATCTATGCACCCAAATTGGGTGAAAATGTAATCACACGTCAGTTCTAGTATAATATATTTGTCGAAGGAATACCCGTTTATCATCTGCATTTCTCCTTGGTGTAGCAACTTCAATGGCCAATAGTGTATTTTGGGTCGCCTAAGCACAGGAAAGTTGTACAACAATTGGCATCTCAAATTTTATATGAAAAACTAAAAAAATTTAATATAAGTCAGTCGACACTTAAGAGTGTGTAGTACAGTACCAGGTTCTGAAAACTGTTGAAAAATAAAATAATATTGCTTTATGCTCTGTGTAATTAACTCTCAGTTGGAAGTCTGCAGGAAGCAAAGATCAGTAAGATTCGCAGAAACAAATATGTTACAATGGTAATTGAGCATTGAAGATAGATAACCAAATGAGTGAAACAGAGGGTGCGCTACTGCCTTAGCGAAACTTATCGCGCACAGCGAGAGGGCGCAAGACAGCACCAGACGAGAGCTGGGAAGCGAATCTTACGAACGAAGTTATTTCCAAAACCACCACAATTTTCAAGCTCCATTTAGAGAGGAGATTGGAAGCTGCTCTCTATATGACAGACGAGCATGTTTTCTTTCCTACATAAAAGCAAGGGGAAACAACAGGACCTTTCAACTTAAACATTGCATAAAGCATAATTACAATTCATCAGATTGGTACCGAGTTTGAACAGTCTCCCTCTACTGGTCAACGCCGACTGAACCGCGACTGGAGGCAGCATTGCCGTAGTTCGGGCAGTCTGTAATATTGGACGGGAGCACCGAACTCTCTTCCATGCCAGAGACCTGCCAATAGTTGGTCACCTATCTGATGTGCAAATAGAGTGGCTGACTTCACCCACAGACAACTTCAGGGGAACCTGTGACGACCGGCGACATGTGTGCCTGTCGAAAGGGGATTAACAGATGGAACTTGTTTACAATAAGCATTTCGAGGCACAAGACCTCCGCGAAGACTAGCTGTCACGCAGGAGCTGCTCCTTCTGAGACATCGACCTTATGGGTCTTTCGACCCCTTGATATCGACTCCCACTTTCATATCCATCCATTTAATTATCGCGTAATCGTGACAGTAATTATTCAAAATAGCACAGCGGCATGTGGCACTAATGCACACAAGGCTTCCTAGGCGGCACTCAATTTATCAAAATCCGACCGCTCGTCACCTACACCAGGGCTGGAAAACGCTAAAAGACCTTGTGTTTCAGTGAAATATCACCGCGACCCCGAAAAAGCATGAAATGTCATAGTGAATACCGGTATTCTTACTCGGTTATAAATAGCGGCGCGAGGCCAGCAGTAATTTACTGTTTCGTTCGAATCCAGACAGCGAGTACTCATTACGTCAAACCACGCAGCACCTGCAAAAGAACATTGTGGCGATCGTCAAAATATTGTACATATAATTAAAATAACAACTCCTCAGAACAGCAAGAAGCGCGCCATTAATCTATCACTCCGCGAAAATCTGAGAAAGCACATAGCAGCTTCCAGTTTATGCGAAAGACCTTTTGGGCTGCATATGCATTATTTTTTATCTATGCTGTGCCCATCTATAAACCAAAAATATTAGCAAACCCGTTCTCTCCTGCTGCTGTTAGCCTCTGGAACAAGCTAACCCTACACACTGAGCACAGTTCAAAATTTTGATGTACTTGAGAAAAAAACTGGGGCAATTCTTTCTCTAAACCTCATAATTCTTCCCCAAATAATATAACCTATACAGCTACTTTCTTCTGTCAAACAGTCATGCAAATCCTTCGCTCTTCCACCACATACTAGTCATTCTCTTTCTCGTGTCTCTGTCAATTGCGTCACTTATCACATTTCTTGTTTCCCTCTCTCTTCCACCTCTTCTGTAATGTCAATTACTGCTAGCTGTCATAATTTAAATTTACTTGCTTGTAATTCCTCATTCTAGTTCTACTTTTCACGAACTGTGAGATGTAGTTTGCCTCACTGACGTCAGCATAGTTATCTGGCGGGTTAAGAGGGGCAGCCTACAAGTAAAAGAAAATAATACTTGAAACACCACTCACAATTGATTAACAAAATTTAATATGCATATATGTTAAGGATTAGTTTACGCACCACTTACTATGAAACTATTTACATCGTGATCGTAAAGCTTCTCCCAAAAATATAAAATCAGATTTTGAACAAGAATCTATAGGCAGCCGCCATCGGCGACTGCCATAATACGGCGGGCTCAGTCGCCGTTGTAGGATTATCTAACGGGACCCACAGACACATGTACAAGGACAGTTAAAATCAAATCACTACAGCAAACTAAAAATTAAAATTACATTTCAAATATTAACAATTCCTTTTTTGAACCAAATTTAAAACACCTTAAAATCTTAAACCAAGTAATATTAGACTGATGATATAAATCTTAAAAAGTTTTGTATACTGAGCTTGGCTGAACATAAAGGGCCACAAATAACTTTCAACCTTGAAATATGCAATCCCTCTAAGGCAGCTCAACTATGCTTACAGAAGGCTCCTGGTTTAAACAGCACTGATCATAACAAATGTTTTACTATTAATACCAAAGAGTTAACTTAAGAACAAATATCTGCTTTATGCTTAATAACTGTGAGAATCTCACAACGGCAACGGCCAGCTGTGAAGTGAAATTTGCCGGCCAGAGTGGCCGAGCGGTTCTAGGCGCTTCAGTCGGGAACCGCGAGGCCGCTACGATCGCAGGTTCGAATCCTGCCTAGGGCATGGATGTGTGTGATGTCCTTAGGTTAGTGAGGTTTAAATAATTCTAAGTTCTAGGGAACTGATGACCTCAGAAGTTAAGTCCCATAGTGCTCAGGGTCATTTGACCCCATTCTGCAGTAAAATTTCAATCTATTTGGTTAAACACAATGAAATAAAAAAATTGCAACATAACAGCCCTTCAGAGGCAACGTTCTCCTGCGTTGCGTGGGACCTGTGGTAGTAATCGAAGACGCCAGGTCAGCTGCGGACTACCTGCATCGCTTCATACTTGATGTCTTACCTGATGAAAATGTCGTCTTTCAGCAGCATAATTGTCCGTGTCTAGAAGCCAGAATAGTGCTACAATGGTTCGAGAAGCATAGTAGCGCAGTCACAGTAATGTCGCGGCGACCATATTTCTCTGATATGAACCTGATAATCCCAAACTGGTTCGCTATCGAGCGTCATCACCACATCACAAATCAGCCCCCAGTTATTTGCAGGCATTACATGACCTGTGCGTAGACACCTGTGACCCCTATGCGACTCGCGTTCATGCTGTTTGTTCTTTGGCATTTTGTCATGTCGAGTGGCGTCTGGTTTCTTCCTTACTTACTTGCACAACCAAGTTGCTGGCTTGCCTCCTTGAGTGGCAGCAGCAGCTCTTATCAATTCTAGTACTGTCGTACTATCTTTGGTGTGACCGCTAGTATTTCCGGATGGTGGTGGTGTATATAGTGGTGAGTCGGTTGGGGTGCAGAAGCGAGGAACTGTTCACGGCTCACAGCCAGGCCGGGACCACTGGTGACGTGCATGCGCAGTCGGATCGTGAGGCGCTTGCTGCGAGAACCACTAAGTTGGTTGTCCACCGAACCTGGACGCTGAAATTGAGTGATCAGTCAACCTGTTATGGAGCCTCAACTATTGTGACATATCTTCGTTCATTTCAAAGTTGTTGCTCCCTGGTCTGTTCGAACTTGCAGCAACGTATGATGTTTTGGGGTCGGCGAAATATTGCATCCGTTTTCCTATATTGTGATTAATTATTAAATTGACTGTTACTTACGCCAGCGGTATTTTCTGCCCTATGGCCGTTAACGCCTCAGTTACCTGCCCGAGTCATTAGCGTACTTTTCTGGCAGTGTGCCTTTCCTCGTCGTGTTGACGCTGTCCATCACAGTGTGTAGTTTGTAAGTAGGCTGTTTAAGTTTTTTTACTGGTAACACCGCCGCCACGTAGCGATCTGTATAAAAATCACTGGCTGTGCCGTGTGCAGTCTGTGGCTGGTTTGCATTGTTGTCTGACATTGTAGTGTTGGGTAGCGGCAGCTGGATGCTAACAGCGCGTAGCGTTGCGCAGTTGGAGGTGAGCGGCCAGCAGTGGTGGACTTGGGGAGAGAGATGGCGAAGTTTTGAAATTTGTAAGAATTGGTGTCACGAACTGATATATATATATATATATATATATATATATATATATATATATATATATATATATATATATTATGACTATTAAGGTAAATACATTGTTTGTTCTGTATTAAAATCTTTCATTTGCTAACTATGCCTACCAGTAGTTAGTGCCTTCAGTAGTTTGAATCTTTTAGTTAGCTGGCAGTAGTGGCGCTCGCTGTATTGCGGTAGTTCGAGTAACGAAGATTTTTGTGAGGTAAGTGATTTGTGAAACATATAGGTTAATGTTAGTCAGGGCTATTCTTTAGTAGGGATTTTTGAAAGTCAGATTGCGTTGCGCTAAAAACTATTGTGTGTCAGTTTAAGCACAGTCGTGTATAATTTTTCTAAGGCGACGTTTCACAAGTTCAACAGCCGTTTAAGTTGTTTGGTTCATATTTGCTTGGAGTGGTTATTATTCCCTTGGCTGTTCTTAAACGGGAATATCTGAAGACATAGTGCTGTTAGTATCCTCGTCCTCAACAAGTATTTTCCATCGTTCTGCCGTTGGTCGGACTGGAGGGAATTAGTTAAATTGTTGGTCTGTCCTTGGACCATCCCTAGTTTTGGTTGCCATCCGATTATTTAACTTCAGCTCTTGGCTGCCTGCCTCACCTTGCCTTACCTTGGAGCTACCTTCTCAGGCTGACCCTTGGAACACTTCTGAGCACCACTTGTTCTGTTTGTTTTAGATAGTGATTTTCTTTTTAGTTTGAAGTATTATGCGAGGCCTTCGCCAATGTATTAATTCAGTTCTTTTTAAGTTTTCATAAAGGCCTTCAGCTGTGTTAAATTAAAATTTTGAAGATTGATTTTATTTTTTTAAAAAAATTCTTACATTTGGTTCTACTAGAAATTGTTTGTAATCCAGACCGTAAGCCATTACTTGTTCAATGTGTTATGTGTGGCCTTCAGCTGAGGATTTACATGAACCCCTTTTAATACGGCCTTCAGCTGTGTGTATTATTAAAAGGAAATTTTTTATGAGAATGAAGGGGTTTATTTTAAATTGTTTGTCTGACTTGATGTTCAGGCCTTCAGGTGTTGTTTCAAATTTGTATCTGGCCTTCAGCTGTACAATAAGTTAATATTTCCTTAATTAGGCTTTTGGCCATTCTGTTGCACCTTTAAAAGGATACTTCTTGGTTGAAAAACTTATTTATTGATGTCTTTTAATTACAGCTGTCCTTCAGACGTGTAGTGTAGGCCTTCAGTGCTGATTGTTTTCAGTTTCATATTTTATTAAATTTCCTTTCTGTTTTTAATTGCTTTTGATTTCTAAGACAGGCCTTCAGCCATTCTTGTTTTTGGTGTGGTTTCAGGCCTTCAGCCATATTGTTTAATTGTGATCTTTTAAAGCAATGTGTAAATGAGTGGTTTACATAAAAATAAAGTTGTGCGTTTGATTGTGCAACCCACAGTAAATGTTTTCCGCTCCATCCACAATCATAGCCTTATCCTGCGCACTCTACGAATACCTACCAACCTGGTTTCAAATGGTAGCAGAGCGTGGTTACGATTGTAATACTTCCATTACAGTTACTGTTGGTTTGAATTGTATTTCTGTTGCACCATATAGTCTTGGTTGTTGATTGTTTCAGGTGACCTGTTTTAATGACAGTCAGGCAGTGCCTACGGATCTGCCTGTAGAGGAATGACCACTTTGTTTATGAGTTCGTGATATGGAGTCAGTCTATTGAGGGCAGCGTTCCGGACTTAGTGGCCCGTTTTCGTGCTACCGTTCTCTAACCGGTTGGTGTCACGACGGATGTGGTGGGTGAGACAGAATCAGCCATTGAATGTTTTTAAGGCTATCAGGGGCCTTGAGGACACCATTTGTGTTTTGGAAGGCACTCAACCTCGTGGCAATCAGTTAGACAGGGTGCGGGCACAGTTAGTGCATCTAACCAATCGGATAACGGAGTTATGCATGTTAGGCTTGGAGGATCATCATAAAAAATTAACCACCGAATTGGGGTCTTTGATTAATGCATTGCAGTTTAAGCTTACATGAACAGCGGGACTTGCTATTTCAAGAATGAACCGGGAGCCAGCCCAGGAATGGTGTTGTTAGATCGTCCTAAAAATTAGGCGCAGCATCTGCCAAACTGCCTAATCCTCTGGTGTATTTCTTTCGAGATATTACTCAATTAGTTGTAGATCTACTTGAGAAGATTGAAAACTTATTATGGTTGTTGGTTCGTCTTGGTCAACATGCTGCTGCCTTTTTTGTTCCGCACCAAGTAGTTTTGTCATTTTTGTGCCCGTTAGCTAGAGGTGAGTTGTGGAACCTCGTATCCCGAGCCATGACGGAAAGATTTTCCTTGCAGCAGTTGAGAGAGCTCATCACTGACCAGAGATTGACCACCAGAGTTCGGAAACAGCTTGAGTGTCATTACGTTTGGGAGATGTAGTAGGATAAAGAGGAGTTACATCAATATATGGACAGAGTTCAAACGGCCTGCTTGGCCTTGTTGATCGATTTACCAGAAGGGGAGTTGGTGTCTGTTGTTCTTAGGGGGATGCCAACGCCGGATTAGTCGTACTTTGTTTTCCGAGAACGTCCTTCAAACAGGGAAGAGCTTTGTGCCGGTGTTGTAGCGATATCTGCGTGGCCGCTTGCGGACGATGTGAAGTTAAGGGTCAGCCTACGGGCGTTGTCAAGGGAAATTTCGAATTGTCTACATCAGCTGAGGCCGTTAAAAGAGAACCCTGGTGTTACTTCAGGTGTGGTAGCACTGCTCACTTGGTGAACTCTTGAGTTCAACCTCGTGCGCCCAGAGCCCAGAGGCTGGACAGCGAGCTCGCGATCGAACCTTTAAGCCTTGGCGTACTTGTGTTGTCACTGTCTCATCACCGCCCTTGCCTTATATTTGTTCTCGAGTAGGTGGCGAACATATCTTTGCTCTTTTGGATTCTGGTAGCTCCTTTTTACTACTGAGCTGGGAATGGTTTTTTGAATTCGGTCATCTCACGAAACTTCGGTCGGTCCCTTCTCCGGTACAGAGATGTCGGGTGGCCAATGGCCAGGTGTTGCCTCCGCATGGTTGGGCGCGAGGGGTATATCGGTTGGGGATTTCTCCTGGCCTTTGTCATTAGCCTAGGTCAAGGAGCTTCGGATCGATTTAATTTTGGGGTGTGATTTCGTCAGTAAAATTGGTTTAGTCTTGGATTATTCTAGGCACACCTTCTTTAAGTTTGTTCCTGCGGAGAAGTTTGGCTTCATCGAGTGTGCTAAACGTACTGTGCATCGAAATGCCGGCATCCTGGCTGTTGAGGATGTGCCTAATAAGTTTGATCTTACCCATCTGTCGCCACATCAGGCTTCTGAATTACAGAATTTGTTACGGGGGCTCTTTGAGCTTCTATGTGATAGGTTGGGCGTTATTAATGTTCTTAGCTACCATATCCGTCTGTCTGACGACATTCCTGTAAGGCAGTCCCCAAATCATCTCTCGCCCCCCCCCCCTACGATGAAGACACTACGAGTTAAAATACCCAAAAACTCTAGCAAGGGGTTATTAGGTCTTCTGCATATGCCTATGCTTTCCCCACATTCCTGGTCTCGTAGGATCAGGGGCGCATTTTCCGGCCTGTTGTTGACTACCGGCGCCTGAATACAAAGGTTTTCCTTGAATCTGTTCCTCTACCTGATCTTCATAACTCCTTTAATTGGTTTGTCAGTGCTAATTGGTTTACTGTACTTGATTTGAATCAAGCTTGTTATCAGATTCACTTAGCCGAAGAATGTAAACATGTTACAGCATTTTGTACTGATTGGAATCTGTTTGAGTTTAACAGGGCTCCCTTTGGTTTGGCTACTGTGCAGCCATTGTTAATCCTTTGCTAGATAATATCCTTGGCGACTTTAAACTAGTGTGTGTTTATAATTATTTGGACGACTTGGTTATTTATAGCCGTTTATTTCAGGAGCATTTGGATCACATCCAGCAAGTTTTTGTGAGATTGCAGGGGGCCTAGTCAGCTGTTAAGCTCAGTAAATTGACGTTAACTCTGCAGCAGGTGTACTTTTTAGGTCACCTGATATCAGGTCAGAATATTTGCATCGACGATCAACCAACTAAGCTATTGAGAGCTCTGTCTCCGCCTACTGATAAGTGTGGAATTGCCAGGTTCATAGGCATTGAGAATTATTTTATGCTTTTCGTCCCTTATTTTGCTCAGTTGGCGGTTCCCTTAAATGAATTGCGCCCGAAAGCAGTGCGTTTTGAATGGGGACTGCCCAACAGGCCGCGTTTGAGCATATTGAGGCAGCTGTAGCAAACCCTCCCATTCTCGGTGTGCCAGATTTTAATAAAAAGTTCATTCTCCAAACTGACCTAATGCGGATATTTCAGCTGTCCTCCTGCAGGAGTTCGAAGGTCGGAGGCAGCCATTAGCGTACGTGTGACGTCGGTTAACCAGTGCCGAACTAAAATATTCTGTCTAAAAGTTGTAAGTTGTCATGCAAATCCAACACCTTCCATGAAAACCCTGACATGATAAGCAAATCCAGTAGTATGTCACATAGCTCCGAATAAATCATGACATTAAATTAACCAAAGTAATACGAGTAACGAGTGAGCAAATGGAATACCACAGGCTAACACAAGAATGCCTAATGCATGTCGTACCTTCCCACCGTGAGATCGACGCAGCTCCGAGGGGAGAAACGAGAAGCTGAGAGCAGAACCGTGTTAAGCTAGAAGGCCCTACGATAAGGGACGGACTGGACACCCACGTCGCCAGCCTACCTCTAAGACTACCACCCGCACGTTTTAGCGTGAGACAGTTTCGCGTCTCTGTTAATTCAAGGACCACCCTCCAGCCCATGTTAAAAGCTAGAGCCCTCCAGAAAAACAGTATAGATCTTACGATAACACAAAAAGGGCCACTACCACCCGCAAGTTTTAGCGTGAGACTTTTTCATGTGTCTGTTACGTTAGGACCACCCCTCAGCCCATGTTAAAAGATAGAGCCCTCCAGAAAAACAGTATAGATCTTACGATAACACAAAAAGGGCCACTACCACCCGCAAGTTTTAGCGTGAGACTTTTTCATGTGTCTGTTACGTTAGGACCACCCCTCAGCCCATGTTAAAAGATAGAGCCCTACAGAAGAACAGTATAGATCTCACGATAACGCTAAAAGGACCACACCAGCTGAAGGTTTTAGCGTGAGACTTTTTAGCGTCTCTGTTACGTTGCAAACTTTAAAAACATTGCCCGACCACGAAAAGTACAACGTTTCTCATTGGATAGACAGGATTTTTGTACGCGGAGCTTAAGGTTAACATTGACACCCTGATTGGTCAGATGAAAACACAGCCAGATACTTTTTTTAAACCAACTTCGGTAAATTGTAGTAAGGAGAAGTTAGGAGAGAGTTGCTCCTGAGATGGCGAGGTGAGCGGAGCTGTGCTGCCCGCCGTTGCCCTGACGCTGCCTAAACACCGACAAGGTAATGAACCCATGCGATGCCGTATTTTTGAGCTCATAAGGCTTCACTCAGAACTGCAGAAGTCTCATCTGTTACACCCCCTCTTTGCTTAATACTAGTGTCGATCGTTAATTAAAACTCATGGTGTTCACATTTGCCACTTGAAGAACAGATCTGAAACGCGATGATTTTTCTTTTATATAGTTATTGAGAAGCCACATCAGCCACTGTAATTTAAGACAAGTTATATAAGTAATTAAAGATAATTGAAGGTCACTGTAGACCATTTTGATAGTTTTCTCTTTTGTGAAACTCAAATTAAACCCAGATTATAGATGTGATATGGCACAGGTCATCCTTCGATCGATTGTAGAACTTGGAAACCCATTCAGGGAATATTCGTTAACATTTTTGTTGAACGCAGTTGGTTTTTACCATCCTGTATTAAAACATTTCCTTTTATCAATAGTGCAATTTATAACGATGTTTTGTGAGTAGAATAAAATTTCCAATGGTAAACTTAACTGCTTTTTCGACGTTATTTTACCAGCTAACTAAAAATAGGAAAGCCTTGAAACCTTTCCACTAAATTTAGTTAGTATTAAGATTCTTTTACAGGGAGTGCAGTGTAGCTGACGCTGAGATCATTTAGTAGTTGGTTATATCATCGCTAGTCTCACTGAACTCTTCTGAATTCTACATGTCATGTGTGGTCTGTCGTCTCCTTACCAGCAACAGGTCCCAGGTTCAAACTAGTCAATTCCCTAAAAAGACACGCTCAGAGCGTCGTTGCGCGAAGTTGGTAGGGAGACACGATATAGGACAAACAGACACCACCATGAAAGTTTTGAGAGTGTGAGGCATTGGCCGTTTTGTTCGAGCTAGAGAAGTACCGCTTTTACTTTGAGTATCGGGTATTTCAGCTAAAAACCGACAATGAAGCGCTAAGCTGGTTATTAGACAGGCCTCGTAAAACTGGCCGTATCGCCACGTGGGCAGTATACGTTTCTGAATCTCAGTTTGAAGTCAAACACATAAAAGGGACCGAAAATGTCCTTGAGGACGTCGTCAGTCGTATGTTCACTGAACATACGTCTAGCGAGGGCACCCGGGAAATACACTCCTGGAAATGGAAAAAAGAACACATTGACACCGGTGTGACTCCTGGAAATGGAAAAAAGAACACATTGACACCGGTGTGTCAGACCCACCATACTTGCTCCGGACACTGCGAGAGGGCTGTACAAGCAATGATCACAAGCACGACACAGCGGACACACCAGGAACCGCGGTGTTAGCCGTCGAATGGCGCTAGCTGCGCAGCATTTGTGCACCACCGCCGTCAGTGTCAGCTAGTTTGCCGTGGCATACGGAGCTCCATCGCAGTCTTTAACACTGGTAGCATGCCGCGACAGCGTGGACGTGAACCGTATGTGCAGTTGACGGACTTTGAGCGAGGGCGTATAGTAGGCATGCGGGAGGCCGGGTGGACGTACCGCCGAATTGCTCAACACGTGGGGCGTGAGGTCTCCACAGTACATCGATGTTGTCGCCAGTGGTCGGCGGAAGGTGCACGTGCCCGTCGACCTGGGACCGGACCGCAGCGATGCACGGATGCACGCCAAGACCGTAGGATCCTACGCAGTGCCGTAGGGGACCTCACCGCCACTTCCCAGCAAATTAGGGACACTGTTGCTCCTCGGGTATCGGCGAGGACCATTCGCAACCGTCTCCATGAAGCTGGGCTACGGTCCCGCACACCGTTAGGCCGTCTTCCGCTCACGCCCCAACATCGTGCAGCCCGCCTCCAGTGGTGTCGCGACAGGCGTGAATGGAGGGACAAATGGAGACGTGTCGTCTTCAGCGATGAGAGTCGCTTCTGCCTTGGTGCCAATGATGGTCGTATGCGTGTTTGGCGCCGGGCAGGTGAGCGCCACAATCAGGACTGCATATGACCGAGGCACACAGGGCCAACACCCGGCACCATGGGGTGGGGAGCGATCTCCTACACTGGCCGTACACCTCTGGTGATCGTCGAGGGGACACTGAATAGTGCACGGTACATCCAAACCGTCATCGAACCCATCGTTCTACCATTCCTAGACCGGCAAGGGAACTTGCTGTTCCAACAGGACAATCCACGTCCGCATGTATCCCGTGCCACCCAACGTGCTCTAGAAGGGGTAAGTCAACTACCCTGGCCAGCAAGATCTCCGGATCTGTCCCCCATTGAGCATGTTTGGGACT